>NW_009943794.1:0-7208 GCF_000696875.1 Nestor notabilis
AAATTCCCTTACCTCTGAACGCAACAATGAGCACGAGCAGTGTAATTATTAAGGAATTTCTTTCCTGTCATTGCTTTCAATGATAAAAGCAGTGTCAGATGGTTAAGTATCCCTATTCAAACTAACTGTAAGCTGCTTTGGTGCAACCAGGCTGTAAACGTTTAAGAAGTTTAGAGAGATGTTTCAAATGTGACAAATAGGTAATATGGTACAGATTGCTTCCTCTGAATCTACGAGAAAAAACAACACAATTCCCACTGGACTTATAAATGTATAGGTGTAAAAAATAAAATATCTGAGCAACATCACAAATTTCCTAATATTTTAATTTTTCAGCTGGTTCTGTTACCTGCTCCATGAAGGGATACAGTGTAAGTATGGGCCAAGGAGTCCTAGAAAGAAAAATTAACTATATGGCCTCTTCCCTTAACTGACAGAACAGGATTTGCCAAATACAAAGAGTCAGGCATAACTATTACAGATGTGATAGAGTAGAGAGGACATGCTACGCAACACTGGTCAGTTTGTGCAGGACAATTCTATGTTTCCAGAAGAATTCTACCTTCCATTTTCGCAGTTAATTATGTTTCTTTTCCAACATCCCTTATAAAGTTAAAACCAGTAACTTACACTGTTTGCTCTGAAAATGTTCTGTCTCGCCCAATATTTTTTTGTCTATTTATGGTATAGATTATTGAGTTTGCCTGAGTTAAGTGGATATTTCTTTCTTTTTCTGCCTATGTGAACTGCTTTCAAGCCATGTGTGTTCTTAGATCTGAGTGCATTAGGTAAAGTATTAGGTAAGGAGCACTTACCACTGACACAAGCCCTCAGGTCAGCTGGAGAATCTGGAGTAACTGCAATAACCCTGAAAACCCCTGCTCGATGGGAGGCAAG
Organism: Nestor notabilis; assembly: GCF_000696875.1. Classification (NCBI taxonomy): domain Eukaryota; kingdom Metazoa; phylum Chordata; class Aves; order Psittaciformes; family Psittacidae; genus Nestor; species Nestor notabilis. The sequence continues at coordinate 898 of NW_009943794.1, forward strand.
GCAACCTGCAAATGCAAACCCACACAATCTGCTTATGATACAAACACTCATTTACACTGAAGTTACAACAGCTTATGCATGGCATCTTCAAAGAGTCTGTTCTCACAGCTTGAATTAGAAAACTTGTCTGGGCATATTAAAGACATCTGATCACAGACTTCTGAGTGCCTCTGCTGGGATCTAAGCACACAGAACTGCCTAGGAGCTACTATGCATTACAATCAGCATGGAAATCATTCAAGCAGTATGGGCAGAATAACTAAACTAGTATTATCCAAATAAGAAGATGGGTAAATGATATACTACAGTTGTTCAGGGCTCTCGTACTTACTTAAATATTTGGGATAAAAATACTCCTGCAAAAAGAAAAAATAAAGAGTAAGAAAAATTTAAGGTAGATAGAATTACAGCAAAATATATCACTGAATACATTCTAAAATATATTGGTATTACTACTACAAAAGAAGCAAAAAAGAAAAAGTCATTTTGAGTCATAGACCAAGTTTTCTATATCGCTAGTGTTTAGGCTAAACCAGCAGATTATTTAATAAACACAAGACTCAGTAGAGAGATTAAGATATTGCACTGAATTGGACACTTTCAAAGTGGAAGTAATGAAAATTAATTGGGTTTCAAAATGACTCTGAAAGTTATCTCTTCAAATGGGAAGATCTTGCCTAATGTTGTTACTGGATGCACAGCAGCATCCTTTATTTCCCTTTCTCACCCTAACATAAACAAAAAACTCTGGAATAGGTTGAACATCTCACATGCAATTCATTCCAAATGAAGTAAAAAGTGTTACTAAACCAGAAATTGTTAAAAGCAACTAATTATTGATTATTGAAACTACACTTAGTGATCAGTAAATACATGCAATGGTATCAAAGACAGAATACGGAACTGACATGGTTTGCAAAACAAAAATTAATTTTAACCACATATATTGTGCAATAGACATTTTATAGTACAAAGTTGAACAAAATATTAAGTTATTCTTGCTATTTTATTCAATACTATATGAATATCATATTGAATGAAATAATAAATACCAAATAATATGAGTGAGAATGAACTGAGGGACGGAGTTCTCCCCACTAGGAAAAAACCTCACAGTAAGATGTTCAATCCCTTCATTAAAAGGGTTGTACTGCCATGCATCCTCTGTGTAAAATTTTAGTTGAAGACAAAGTTTCCCCAGATGGCATGCTTGCAGACAACTGTGGTTGAAAACTGGTGATCCATACTGGAAATTAAATATCTGTTCTCTTTGCTTTACAGGCTTTATTACTAATTGTGAAGGTTCCATACACAAAAGAATTTCAAACTAGTTCTTGGTCTGCATGGTACAGTTCTTTTAGCTTTGCAGTGTGAATTCTATGTCCTTCCATCTTTCCTCTGCAAGGAACGACTATCTATCTCGTAGGTATTCATCAGATACATACAGTTTCAGGATTATTTTCAAAGATTTCCCTGGCTTCTTCTTTATTGCATAATTCTTCAATGCACTCTCTTTCGAGATTTCCTTTCTTACTTTCTTCCATAAAAGAATTTGCTCGACGTTTCCTCACCAGGAACTGAGAAGCATACTGCTGGGATAAAACTTAGCAGAAACAAAAGAGCTCTGTTATTGCTTGTTTGCTTTTTAACAGCTGAAAAACATTGAGCACTGAACAAATATAAGAATCTAAAACAAAAATCTGAATTAATTGCTTAGTCAGGAGTTGCTGTTTGCTATCATTTTGGAATATGTAGGCAAGAAATCCTAAGATTCTGTTTTCTGTATGTGGGGTAGCTGTTACTAAACGAAAGAAAGGTTTGTAAAATGCTGTGCCTGAAGTACTTAAATATCATATTTGGGACAAGATTACGAAGTGAGATATGTGACCAACAAGTGGAAAAAAAGATATGAAGCCTTCTATATTACCTGTTTCAGTGATCAAGGAGTAAATGCTCTGATCCAATTTAACTTGAGACCAAAAATGTGTCTTGCAATTGCAAAAAAGGTGAGAATGATATTCTGAGAAATACCAAGACAGACAACCAACTAATACATCCACATCTGAGCAAGATAAAATACAATCCTAGCTAACTTTTATATTTCAGACCCATCATGAGTCATTACTTATTTTAATGTATCTTGTTATTGTCATTTTATTGACTTTTACATAAATGGTGAACAAATAAGTGAGTTGAGAAATTATACTAAAAATGAAATATGTCTGCCTCAATGCTCTTTGTAAAGCATACAGCTCTACAGGAAAAGCAACTAAATTAGACTGCCTTGTTAGCTTAATTTTTGGGCATACCTTGTGATTAAGAGAAAAATGGATAAGCATAATTGGAAGAAGTCCAGCTGATAGGGTTAAAGAGCATGGCTGGCATATGTTAACTAGAGAGCACTACATTTCTACACCTGCCCCTCTTTATCAGCCTTTGCACAACTAAACCTCTCAGACTAGCAGACTGTGTGAGGGTCATGACACCTGCAGTGGAAACTAGATATGGTATACATACATATTCATCATTAATCTACAAAGATCAACTTGAGCAGACACAATCAATTCAGTTCTGTTTATGAGCATGTAATACCTCAAACCCAGAACACCTTTATGAGATGTACCACCAGCCAAGTGTCAGAGAACAGCCTCCCACTGTTTGTGCACTAACAGGAAAGAAAAAACTTAAAAGGTTTATTAGAAGGAACTAATGAGAACCAGCACCTGCAGTGAGAATAGCTTTCAGGTGACAGATGTAACTAAAACCATACCATCCTAAACACATTCCTTAAAGGTCTCTATCAAGTGACAGGGAACACAACTGAAGCACTCTGGTGTGTAACATTGGCTAATGACCTGAAGAAACCTTTCTGTTACAGCATCCTAAGTGTATTTAATGTGAGATAAGCTCGTAACTCCACACTCATCTATTTGCTTCCATTTTGGAAGAATGATCTTTCTGGTAAGGCAACAGGTAAGATATCCTGAGCATAAGGTGGATGTACTACAGCATACCTCCAAATTTTTGAAGCACACCTGTATCTCAGCAAGCAACAAGCAAGTTGCATAGAAATGGAAGATGAAGTCAGCTTGTGCCCTTCCTCAGTAATATATATTAAGTGTATGAGCAGGCAGCAGTTGGGTATTTGAGGATTTATTTTTTCTTGTATACATGTTGATCTACATCTAAGGTTACAACTGATCCTCAAGGTACCTGCTCAGAGAAAGTCTTGTCTTATTTTCTGGGCTCCCACTTCCAGAAATTATTGGCACAAAAGAAACGATTCAAACCTGCTTTCCTCTTCTACTCTTTGCCACTTCCACAAATCTTAAGGTACGCGGTAAGTACATCTCAAGCGCTGTTAACGTCTTTCAAGTGCTGTTAACGTCTTTCAAGAGCTGAATTTGGATTCCTGGGTTGATATGTATTCCTTCATACAGCAGTTAGGAGGAGCAATGAATTGGAAACTGCTGAAACTGCGGCTCTCCAAGACCTTTTCTCTCAATCCATGAGCCCATCACTAACATATAGAACAGCCCAGGCTGGAAGGAACCTCAAAAGATCATCTGATTCAGCCTTTCATGGGAAATGAAGCCTAGATGAGATTATCTGGCATCCAGGCACATCTTGAAAACCTCCAGCGACAGGGATTCTACCATGTCCCTGGGGAAGTTATTCCAGTGAGTGATTTTTCTCACTGTAAAAGATTACTTTGTTATATTGAGATGAAACCTCTCCCAGTACAACTTGTACACATTGCCCCTTGCCTTCGCCATGTGGCTCCTTGGAAAGACAGAGCCTCTGCCCTCTTTGAAGCAGCCCTTTAATACTGGAACATGATGATGAGGTCCCCCCTGAATCTTCTCTTCTCCAGGGAGAACACGACCAACCCCTTCAGTCCCTCCTGAGGGGGCAGGATCTCCAGCCTGGTGGAATCATCTTTGTGGTGGCCCTCCTTTGCACTCTTGTCTGTGTCTTTCTTGAATTGCAGAGACCAGAACTGGACACAGCACTACAAGCGTGGTCTGACAAGCGCTGTGTGACTGGGATGAGCACGTCTCCATCTCTGCTAGTAATGGAGACTGGGAAAAAGCATGGCAAGGTGATGGGACACGAAGGACCTCATGAGAGATCTTCTGAGCCCTAACCGCACTGGAAAGCATACCCAGAAGAACATTTTGATAATTTATTTATCACCAACTGTTGCTAGCAGGGTCATTTGACTTAACTTGGGTAAGGGGCTGTATTCACCATTACATAAAAGCAGACCAACAGGAAGGCTGTATAAAGTCCATCTGCTCTGAGGCAAAAGGAGTGACAACAAAATGATAAAATGGTGCACTGCAACTGCTAACTTTGTTTATGCTGGAGATTTCTACCAGTGTGAGCATGCTGACATAGCTTTGGGGCAGAGGCTCTGTGGTCTAGATGAGGCCTAATTCACAACTGGCTAAACAATCCTGTTTTGACATTTAGATATAAGAGTTTTTCAGTGAATTAAACACAAGAAAATTCCAACCACATGTTCTTGAGGACATTGCACTAGATATAACACTGCTGACCTCGTGTTTTCAGTACAGAGGGGTAATGGAACCGGTCTTTTGCCTTGCATCCCAGCAGTTCAGCCTTCTGCTAAGCTGATTTCCTGCGGCTTTGAAGTTTAAATAAAATATGTAACTCTATGTAAATTCCACATTTTTAGTGCAAATATTTCAATTCTCATGTACAGAATTAGCAGTGTCTTTATTTAACTGTTCTTTCCTTACAAAGATTATGATAGGACCTTTATTTAAAAAAGTAATCCTGACTGTTGTTGCTGCCAGTTTGATTACCGGAAACTCCAGCCCACTTCTGACCTTGCCAAACCAACAGTTAACCCTTAGTGAGCTCAATGTATTTCATTTGCTATTCACTCACGCATTATGAACTTCAATAACTTTACAATTTCAATAGGTGTGGTAGAGACACTGTGTAGCAATTACTGATCAAGCGTTTAGAAGTAATGATAGTGAAAAACTAAGAAAAAAAATGGGGGAAAGGATGAGATTCCGTGGTTCCTTACAGCTGTTTTGTAGTGCAGATGCAACTAGAAACCTACCTCAAGTGGGCTATTTAAACATAGCTTAGAGCTGCTTGCCTAATATCCCAGTTACAGAAAGCAGTTGTGGCCTACTAGTGCTCTCTCCCAGAAACTCAAAAGACCTAATAAACTGAATAAAAAGTACATGCGCTGCCACTGTAGAAAGTGCCATCATCTTGATTGTACAGCTGCTATACTGCAATCAGCTCCGTAATTCCAGCAACTAGAGTCTCCCAAAATGCTCATCAGTGACATAAGCTTTATGCAGCCAACAAAATAAAGCAAACCAACTGCTGATGTTTGCCTGTTCCTTCTCCATCTCATCCAAAACATGTCCCTCACTGGATGTTGGACCAAACGCAGCTGAACTATCAGAGAAGTAACTTCCCTTATGACTGAATGGTACATGCTGCATTAATAAGATCTTTCTCGGTTTTATTTGTTTCTTTGGGTTTTTTTTCCCCCTGTTCCAGAAATCCCTGGCAATGTTCAGAGCCAATGATAGGAAATTGGACTACATGGACCATAGAAATTTTGTGTGAGTAGGACAACTTCTAATTCCCCACTGTTCATAAAAGAGAAAACTGCCAAGATATGCAGTGAGTGAGATAAATGGAATAGAAAGTGTGACGAGAACAGGAGAAAAGAACATTACGAAACATTTATCAGAAGATTATTTTTAGGACTTGTTCAAAATTAAATTAGAAATTGAACTTTTATCTTTCCATACTGGTCCCTTCAGAGCCGGAATCCCTGGCATTCAAACAGAAGTCTGAACAGTAAACATTAGGTTTTTCTTCTGCCTGTTTAATCATTAGTAAAACGCATCAGAAACAGGCTTACTTTGAGTTGCAGCTCTTCTTGTTCCAGATACGGTCTTCTTTCATTACTAAGCTCAGAGATTTTCGTGTCAAAGACATAAGCTTTGATTCTATTCTTTTGTCTGTATGTGAGAGCAAGTAATTCTTAGCTAGACTGACAGGTATGAACTTACCAAGAGTCAGGGCCGCTTGCCTGGACTGCACAATAATGCACTCTCCTGAGACCGTGATCTACCGAGTTTTTATCTCCTAGGCGACTCAGGCGCTATCTGAAGGCACGCTTTCCCCTAAGCTGCAGCCCTGCACTTCGGCCACGAACAGCTTCAGACCAGCCCCAACTTAAAGCTCGGCTGCCCCATCAGTAACCCCTGGCTTTCAGCGGGCAGCCAAACCCGACGGCATCAAGGCGC
>NW_009943795.1:0-2742 GCF_000696875.1 Nestor notabilis
TCTGATTCACGCACTAGTAACTCTTCTGTTGCTATCTCAACCCTTCGGGCCTCACATTGGGCGCCAAAAAGAAACTGTCATGGTTAAAGCCCAGCCGGCAACTTGGAACCACGCAGCCGCTCGCTCACTCCCCCCCTCTTTTCTTCCTCCCCCCGCTCCCGGAGGGATGGGGAGGAGAATCGGAGGAATGTAACTCCCACAGGTTAAGATAACAGCACTCCAGTAACTAAGGTACAATACAAACCACTACTGCTACCAATAATAATGATAAGAGGAATAACAAGGGGAGAGGATACAACTGCTCACCACCCACCGACGGATACCCAGCCCGACCCGAGCAGCGATCTGGGCCTTCCGGGTAACTCCCCCCAGTTTATATCCTGGGCATGACGTGCTGTGGTATGGAATACCCCTTTGGCCAGTTTGGGTCAGGTGTCCTGTCTCTGCTTCCTCCTGGCTTCCCCTCCTCCCTGGCAGAGCATGAGACTGAGAAAGTCCTTGGTCATAGTAAACATTACTGAGCAACAACTAAAAACATCGGTGTTATCAGCATTGTTCCCAGACTGAAAGTCAAAAACACAGCATTGCACCAGCTACTAAGAAGGAGAAAAAATGACTGCTGTAGCTGAACCCAGGACACAAGGTGAGAAGAAACAAGAGAACCGCTGCAAACTAAGCGTGCCCGTAACTAACAGCTCTGTTATCTAAAACATTCAACACTGACAGGTCTTTCTTCCCATGTTCATTCCTGACATACCCTGGTGACGGTACAGAAATATTTTCAACTAAACTCATCAAAATAATAAATGTGAGGTCACACAAAGAGAGGAAAAAAAAAAAAAAAAATCAATGATTGACATTAACATTAATTAACATTAATCATTAGGAAATGCAGTTATGAACCCTTACTGTATAAATTCATGACTCATATCCCTCTACTGTTACTTCTGTAATATCATTTACAAAAGCACTAATTGGAAGCATTAATTAAGAGAAAACCACCTAAAATCCCCAAATACAGTACTCCTCTGGCAATAGGCGAAGGTCAAGCATCAAGGCTTAAACAGTGCTGCAAGCTTCAAGGCTTAAACAGTGCTGCAAGTTATATTCAAGTGCCTTAAACATGAACATTAACTGAACATATACTCCGTTAAGGAGTCCACGTCTTAAAACTGAATACACAGCTCAGTAATGGAAGATTTACAGAAAAGTAATATGGCACCACAAGAACGAAATGGCAGGTAGAAACCACTGAAAAATGAGAAAAGAGTAACCCATCTGCCTAAGTGTACTCCCAAGAAACTACAGAGAAATTAACTATTTTGTTACACCAGTATTTACTCCACCACAATGTGCGTAATTCAAAGCAAATGCACTCCAGCATGTTCAGAAGCATCAGGATAGAACAAATTAAATACACGATGATTCTTAATACACTTAATTCTTGAAAAATTACCTGCATTAAAATGAGGATCATCTTCCATTGATTGTACTGCCTCCTCAACTGCATCTAAGGCACTGCCTCCCTGTTTCAGGACACCATAACCTCGCAGAGCAGCTCTGACAACACCATCACGACTTCCCTGTTCTCGTTCTTTAAAGATCCGTCCAGCTCCACCATGCACCACAATGACAGGCTTCATCCTGCCAAACTCCTCTCACGGCTTTCAGTTGTGTACACAGATTATTCGTAACTAGCCTGTTTTGGAAAGAAGAATCATTAGCACATGCTCCCTTCTATGTGAAAAGAGGCCTTGAAAAGGAGGCAGGTTGGTTAATAGAGTCAGGTTGACTGCAAGCGTTTTACCTTTCAGGAAGCTGAGTACTCACACAAAGGAGATCCTAATGAAAGTCTGGACTGGAGGAGACCCCAGGTAACTTGCTGCAACTTTGAGGTTAGCCCAGCTTTGGGCAGGGTGCTGGGCACAGTGACCTCTGAAGGCCCCTTCCAGCCTAAACTACTCCACAATCTTTAGCACCAAACCTGTCTGGTGGTATTACAAGTTACAGAGAAACAAGCATCTGAGTCACCCTTGATCCCGCTAACTGCTCTTCACGTTAGACAGGTAGCCCGGTTGTTTGAGTATGGTAACAGAACCAGTGATAAGGAAAAGCGACTGACCTGACCCCAGTTAACAGCTTAACCAGCTCTACCGCCTGGATTTCAAACCTCTGACCTCTTGTAGAACTTTGTACTTCTTACAGAAAAAGAAGGCATTTAAACCTGGCAGTCAATAGCACTGCTCATGGCCTCTCATGAGAAAACACAAGTGTCGCTACGTATCTTCCATGATAGCAATCATGGTTTTGCCTCCACAAAAAGGCAAAGGAGAAACAGCCTCACCTCCCACCAAAACCTAGGGCACCTCATCGAGGAAACTCCACAGCAAAACACTTTCTCGGGGTCAACTGTATTTGGAGGCCGTGAAGAACAAAACCTAGCAGCCTTTCCCTCACCCTTAGACAGAGCCAGCCTCCCGGCAGTCCCGCATAACAAACAGCCAGTTCCTCGCACTCCCGCTGTCCCCAGACAGACACCTGCTCTCGGGAACCACACGCCGGGACGGCAGCCGGGACGCAGAGATCCGGAGCCTGTCCGTGCTGTTTGGGCGCCCCAGACGGTGCCGGGGGTACGCAGAAACGTTTCAATTATTCACCGAGGATCCCGCAGCGAGGCCTTTCAAGGTTTTATTTCAACCAGCACCGACGCTCTCCCCTCCGCGAGAACCACGGAAGGAGCAC
>NW_009943796.1:0-533 GCF_000696875.1 Nestor notabilis
GGAGCAGCGGGGGGGGAGCCCGGGGGGAGCGGCGCCACACGCACAGCTGTGCGCAGCTGTCACAGGCACCGCAGTGCACACACGTGTACATACATGGACACGCACGAGCGCACACGTATGTCCTTCGCCTGCACGCACAGGGATGCGCTCGTACGCACAGGCACGTATGTCCCTGCACACACACATGCAGCCATGCGCACACACATGCAGCCATGCGCACACGGGTGCACACAGAGGCATGGACACGGATGCGCACGTATGTGCATTCGTACGTACACACATGCACAGGGGCACGCACATGCATGTGCACTAATGCACACACAGGCGTGTCCATGCACGCACACAAGTGACTCACAGACGTGTACACACACGTGCACTCACATGAACACAGTCGTGTACATGAATGCACACACATGCACTGATATGCACATGAATGTGCACGCACATGTGTGTGTATGCACACGTGTGTGTATGATCACATGTACGTGTATGATCACATGTATGTATGATCACACGTATGTGTGTGTATGATC
>NW_009943797.1:0-609 GCF_000696875.1 Nestor notabilis
TAATTTATATAAATATAGTAATAAAATAAATACTAAAAACATTAGATGTGCTGAAAGTCTTTTACATGATCACTGAATACAAGGAAACATGAGAAATAATTATTATTTTACGTCTTTTAATTACAGAAGATAGCTCTTTTTGTTAGTTGGCACCTTAAATTAGAAAAATAAACAAACTGCCTGGCTACTGCATTACTTTAGTTCCCTTGCAAAAAGCTAGTGGTCTTTTTCTTTGCTATGCTCTCACAAACTTAGTTACTGTGTCATGTCAGCCTTTACTGGAGGTTACAGTTTTACACTGTTTACACTGCAGTAAGACAAACACTGAATAAGTCATCTTGGGACTAGTACCCTTTGCTCCTTTGCAAAACCAGAGATAAGGCTGTAACTAGAACAAATGGATCAATCTGAAAGAAAGTTTGGTAACTTGGAGGTGAGGTGGGTGATCCATACACTGGCTTAAGGCTGGTCAAGAAAGCTTTAAAATAGATGTTTTAGGGGAGGGGGGCATCGATCCATCCCAACACTCCCGGTCAGTTGCCAGCACCTGTAAAAAGTGCTTGGAGCGATGTAGAGAGACTTCAGCTGCTCCAACCATTGAGTTGGCCT
>NW_009943798.1:0-5537 GCF_000696875.1 Nestor notabilis
CACAAAGCTCGCTTTGTGCGGTGGCGCCGCTGCAGAGCTACTGCCGCATCGTGCGGAGGTCCCCGGTTCGCGGCCGCGCAAGTGTCCTAGCGCGCCGAGCTGCCCGTGCCTGGCGTGCATTCACCTCTTGCCAGAGAAGCCGCCTGAGCGAGTGCCCGGCCCCGACGTGGGGCCCCGGGTTCCACCGCCCAGCCACACCTTTGGCTGAGGCGCTCGAGTACCCCTGCTCTGCTTCGGTTTTATTGCTTGGGTGTCCCAGCGATGCTCCCTCCATAGGGACCATGCCGCAGCCCCCGCTGGGGGCAAGAACAAGGAGCAGTGGGTCTTTAGGAGCTGCTGCACACTCTTCTACGTGCTTGAAGAGTGAATGCAACGGCCTGAGTAGCGCACAGTCACGTAAAACAGTGCTCTCCAGGAAGCCCAGAGTGGCCTGTGGGCTGCTGGCGTGGTGGGAGCAGGTGGATGTGAGCTAATGAGTCCCCTGACGAGGTCTGCTCTGAGCCCTGAATCCCGGACGCGCTGAGGGGAGGCAGCACGCCTGACCTCCCTTGTCCGCCATCCCCCATCTGTACAAACACCACTTCCCCTGTCCCCTGGTGATGCCAGGATTGAGTTATGTTTGTAAAGCCCTTTGAAGCAGCCTGTTTCTAACTATCATTATGTTTATTAAAATGCAGCTCTCCCCATGGGACGGCAGAGCAGAAACAAAGCTGATCAACTGTGAGTCCTTATGGCCGGCACAGCGCTCTGAGGTGAAGCCCCGCCGCGGGGCTGGGGCCGGCAGCCTGTAGTGAAGGCAGCCCTCGGGGTGCTGCTGCATGGGACCGGCCTTCTAGCAGGGGCTCCTGAACTGGCCTCTCCTAAATCTGCTCTGCGATGGAGCTTCAAAACAAAGCACATTTCTGGTAATGAAAAGCAAAATGTTTTGCTTTTCGCTGCATGATAAAGCTCCTCCTCGTTATGTAAGTGTCATTTTTTGCACATCTGGGTTGAAAGCTTGTTGATATTTACTCTGGATCTGCCTGACGGGGCTATGTGGATTGCTGTAGTGAATGCTGAGCTGTTGCTGTTTGAGGGTGGAAAAATCACAGCAGGTGCACGTCCAGCAAAGAGGACGCTGTGGGTCTGCACAGTATCCACCCCACATATTGCAGCCTCAGCTCTATAGCTGGTTGTGCCTGTGGCAGTAACTCCTTGAGATGAAAACTGATGATTTGTGTTCAAACTTAAATAGGGGAGATTCAGGTTAGATACAAGAAAGAAGTTCTTCCCTGTGAGGGTGCTGAGGAGCTGGCACAGGGTGCCCAGAGCAGTTGTGGCTGCCCCATCCCTGGCAGTGTTCAAGGCCTGGTTGGACAGGGCTTGGAGCAACCTGGTCTAGTGGCAGATATCCCTGCCCATGGCCAGGAGTTGGAGCTGGATGAGCTTTAGGTTCCCTTCTAACCCAAAGCATTCTGGGGTTCTATGATTCCCTGGCTGGTTTGCAAGGCAGGAAGAGTTTCCAGTCTTGGTTTGACAGAGCATAGCTTGGCTTGCTGCTGTGTTATCTTTTAGTGCATCTGCATGGGCATAAGCAACACTGAATTATTATTATTATTGCTATAATTTGCCATTACATTATTCTTTCAGAGTTTGGTCTGACTTCGTAAAAAGTCCTTGAAACTTGCAAGTTCCATTTAGCTCTTTTGAGTTTAAAAGGAAAACAATAAAATAAAACAAACCCTACTCTTCTGTAATTGAAGCAATAATCTTTGGAAAGAAGTAAATGATGTTTTAGGATAGAAAACCCAAACTTTTAACTCAGAGTGATTGTCTTTCTTGTTTTGCATTTCCACAGTGGACCAAAGCAGCCCAGGGGTCAGTCTCACCCTCTTCAGTGTTCAGGTCTGGACACACAGCTCCTTGTGACACTGTGAGAAGCAGTGATGTCCTGCCCCAGCTTACCCAAAGCTGTGTTGGCCTTCATCCCCCCATCATCCCCCTAAACTCTCTGGCCTGTCTCCCAGGGGGCACCCAGAGGCAGTGGGGATGTGAAGGGTGCTCGTTTATATTGCACCCAGCCACTGGGTGTCTCTCTGCTACCATCGCTAGCGCTCAAAAGCTTTAGTTATATTTATTTATGTATTTTCATATAAATATATTTTTATAATTAGGGAAACTGTTCTTTCAATAGTAAATATTTGTAACTGTGTGCTAGATGGGCAGTTGATGATTCTGCATCTTTGTACTGCTTGAATATTCCCCCTTCTAAGAACAAATTGTTGTCTCAGGGGAACAACTTCAGGCCCTCCAGAAACAGCTTCATTTCCAGGTGCTTCCCAGCACCTACCCCATCTTATTCCACACCTGGGTATCACCCAAAGTGCCATGAACACAAGGAGTGTGCAAGCAAGCTGTGGAAAGGGGAATAAAAGGAAAGAGGGAAAGACAAATGAAATGCAAATAGAGGCAGAATGTGCAGCATCAGGATTTCCAAAGGATTTCCAAATCATTGGTTATTGATGGAGTTGCCTTTCTTGCTAATGTTGGTGTCTGACCATCATCAGTGATTTCTCTCATGGGAATGGCAAGCCAGCTTGCGAGCTGGGGGTTACCAGCCTGACTCTAGTTTGCAGTAATAATGACAAGCTCTGGTTTGCTCACTGATGCCATAAGTACAGAACTGGAACTGTTGGAGGTAGATGTGAGTTGTAGACCTTAGGAGCACTTAGAGGAAAAAGAGATGTGAAAGAAAACACATAAAAGTATAGCAAGAAATGGGAATGAAAATGCAGTTGCATAATCTGGGTTTGCTGTTACCATGACTTTTGGACAGTGGCTGCTCTGTGCCGGCAGTTGCTGTGTGTGTATGTAAAAACTGTGCATACAACCTATATGGTTTAGCTTTTCCAAGTGAACTTTTCAGTCTAGGCCTTGATGTCTGCAGGAAATTGATATTTTCCAGTTTTGCAAGATGCAAAACACTGATAACCTTTTGTAACCCCCCTCTCCCATCAGTGCTGATAGGAAACCAAGTTAGTGCAATAAAAGCATAAAAGCTCATTCGTAACCCAGAGTTCACTGCAGAGTTCACTATACAGAGAGTCACTACAGATAAATAAAGCCTCCCCCTGGCCCAGGCACAAGCTGTTCCCCACACAGTCCCCTTGGGCACTACACAGCACCCCTTTCTTTTGGAACACCCTAAACTTTTCTATAGTTAACAGAGAGGAATGGCCAGGAGTAGCATGAGGTCTGATCCCACTGGTGGCCATGGATTACAGGGAGGGCATAGTCAGGGCAGCTGCTGCAGGCACGGAAAATGGGGTTGGTAGAGATTAAGTTTACAAAGAAACAAATTAATTAAACATTAATTTTCAGCTGAAGTCCTGTAAGTGAACCAGCATGTAGCCCCCACACAATGCACTTAGCTGGGAGCAGAGAGGGGCTGGGTGGGATCGGAGAAGGAGCTGTCATGGTATGGACATGACTCTTGTCTTGGAGGGGGAAATGTGCTGCTGACCCCCTTGCCCTCCGCACCAGCAGAAGTGTGTATCTTTGTAAGAGAAAGAGCAGACTGTGGTATTGATGGCTTATTATTCCTTTGAAGCTTTTTTTTTAACTTACAAGGTCGATTTTGAGAGAAAAAGCTTTGTAGAGCTCCTTCGGCCCAGCACGTGGCACACACTCATACACGTGCTTCCCGTCTCTGGCTGGTGGCTATATTGGGTAAGCTGAACCTGTTTCAAGCAGCTGTGTTGTTTTGATGGCCTGAAATTTGCTTTCAGGTCCTCACCCATGTGCCCATCATGTCCATTATGCACCGCTACCCGAGTAATAAAGCAGCTTACGCTGCCATAGCCCTCCGTAGTGGCATTAAGGCAGCAGAGGAATCTCTCACTCATTTTTTTAATCATGATAACATTTTATTCATATGTTGAGCAGTTAAAGAAAGGGAAGACAAAAACCCCTTTAGCTTTCTCTCAGTAAGCTCGGTGCTTCCTTTTGGGCCCCAAGAGAAGGTGCGTTTGCCAGTGGGGCTGGGCAGCCACGGTGCCAGGAGGATGCCGGATCCTCGCCTTGCCAGCGGCCCCCGGAGTGCCTGGCAGAAGCTTTTGTGTCCATTCTGTTTGAAAAGAGCTGTGGTGGTGATGCTGTCACCCCTTAGACCCTGCCTGGGATGGCTGTGGGGATTAACTGATTTGTTACTGTTTGTGCAAAATGATATATGTGCCATTAAGGAGATGGAGGGAAACAGAGGAGGTGGATCCTGGAGCCGTTCAGATGGGGTAAAGTCCTGTTTCTAATGCTGATTGTATCACCACGATTCCTAATTTCTTGTTCCCTCTGTGCCAGTGATTCATGGTTTTTATAAGCTGGACAGAGCTTTCTAAGTTGGGTCTGCTTTTTTATCCAGTGCTTTTGACTCTGACTTCTTTGATGCCCTAGGAGTGACCTGCCTGGAGGTAGCAATTCTGAACTGTGAAAAGGGAGAGGTTTGTCCACTGAACATGATTTTTTACATCTTTCATATATATGGAGCAAACTCACCCAGGTTTTGAATATGTTTTAAAGCACTCAAAGGATGCTGGTGAAGTACTAAGGGTGTTATTTTGCTTTCCCTTTTTATTCCACACTACTCAACTTCACTTAGCCTCCAATTGCGAGAATCCAGGCAATCTGAAAACAGAGAGAAAATCCAGCTCCCTTGACTTTGATCTCTTGCTCGTCCTGCTGGTGCACCAGCTCAGTCTCCTGTGATTCGTGCCCCTCGCTTGGGCACTGTGGACCTCTACAGTCCTTGCTGAGATTTATCTTGCTCCGAGGGAGGGGATCCCATCCTGTCCCACATACTCTCTCATTTTCCTTCTGATGACCCTGATGCAGGGCAGAGCTGACAGGGCAATCTGCCCTCAGAGTTCAAACCGAGCTGCTTTTGTGTTTTCTTTTTGTCTCAGGATTGAAGCATCCTTAACTGTGTGGGTCTGGCCTGACTATGTTAAGGGCAGCCAGGGAAGAGTCATATGCTACTTGCTTGTTTGCTGGGGCTTACACTTGTGTGAGCTTTTTTGCCTCCTGCTTTTCTGGTATTTCCCATGGCTCTATCCCGCTCCGCACCACTGGCCTTTTGTTTGGTCGTGTTCACTTATTTTTAAAGGAAAAAAAAATTAAACCAGGGTGTTTCACATGTCACTGAGAATAACTTGTCCAACCTTTGAGTCACCCATTGAATTTAACTGTCAAAAGCAATTGCAGCTCCCTGTTTTTCTTACGTTTTCGAGATTTTAATGATGTACATTCGTGTGATGTTTCTGTGCACGGAGAGGAAATCTTTGAGGACTAACACAGATGTTTAAACTGCTGCATCTGGGTGTTTTTTTCCTAACAGTCACGGCTTCTTCACATTTAGATGTATTGAGTCTGAGTCACTGGCACAACCAGTGGATGGTCTGCAGGGCACAGGTGGTCAAACCGAACGAGCTCTTGTGGTGCCAAAGTTTTTGAAGCAGTATGAAACCCCTGGACCCTTCCGGCTGCAGAAGCTGCCGCGGCTGAGG
>NW_009943799.1:0-14801 GCF_000696875.1 Nestor notabilis
ATTTATATTTATATTTTATATTTCTTTATATTTATATTCTTAGTGGTGGAAAATGTTCAAGGATTCAGAAAGAAATACTGTAGGTTCCTGAGCAAAACATTTATTTTCATCTTACTTTTACTGAAATTGGGAAAAAGTAAAACAAAACAGAAATAAAAATAAAATCTCTACCATTTTAAGAACAGTATTCAGAAATGAAAGAAATGCATTCTGAATAAGCCAAAATACATTGTGGCTGGGTCAGTATTATTGTTTGTCTTCTGTCATTAAATACAAGGAAAAAAAATATCAGCAAAAAGAGTTTCTAGAGTCAATTACCAGTGACATTCACTGATGGGCAAATGATCAGCTTGAGCCCATGTACCACAGAAAACAACATACAAGCATTTTATTGACCCTATGATTTTCCTGGCATAAGTGTATCCAAACAAAACAAACAGAACCTCCACAGCCTCTTCTGTCAAGAGAGAAAATGGTGCTTTCCCAACATCTCCGTGATTAAATTTCCAGCTGCGCGGTGCCAATGGCAGTGTATGCCCTGAGCCCACAGCCAAAGGATTGGTGGGTGGTGTCCGAGAAGGGGGACTGATGTCAAGTGGTTACCATAGCAACGGGGAGGGGACTAGTGTGAGGGGGGGAGCATAGGTGGGAGTGTTACCATGGCAACAGAAGGAGCACCTTCCTCAACTGAGTTGGAGACGCAGTTGCCCTTACTTCTAATTACCTGCCTGGTACCGGGGGATTTATGCACAGTGTACCAGAAGTGCCTGTGTTAGCACCCACGTGTATCACCTGTTTCATTTCTAGTTAGAAAGTGAAACTGCACTGGGGATAAAATATTTTTCCCACGCAAGTTACACCCCTTTTAATCTCTTCTGACTGATTATCTTATAACCAGTTCACAAGTGGTCACAGAATTACTTTTAATTCTTTCTAATATGGTAAAAAACCCTATCTGCCAGCATCAGTTATTAATTGTGCAGTACTAGAAGAGATGATGAGTTAGGGACTGAATTTGAACAATGTTAGGGAGTAAGTTTGTCTTAAACATCATTACATCACTGTATTTCCTTTTCCTTAATAAGCTTTGCAAGGCAGATTTTACAATTTCTTGTTTAGTTTTGTTTTTTTTTTTTCTTTTTTCTTTCTAATGATATCAGGTATGCAAATTTCTGGTAGGCTCCTTTGAATTTTCTCAGCTGAGGAGTGGTGGGGTTTGTGAGTATAAGAGGAATGTGCTCATATAAAACTGATAGGAGCAGCCTGGACTCCTGAAATTTCTATCAATGAATGGCCAAGTGAATGTCAATCAGCCATCTTCTATTACATATGGTGTCACTTTTCCCCCAGACTGGGGACAATGAAGAATTACCAGTGTCAATAGGTGATTTAATATGAGTGTCATATCAAAACAGAATGGAGTAAAATCTAGGGGAAGCTAGAATTTTATCAACTTCAGCTCAAAAATTAGGGTCTTAAAGGGAGACAGAGCTATTTTGAGTGTCAAGCCACCTTGGTAAGAAGGCTTGTTAGGGAGTATGACCTGGATGAGTGGAGTTGAAACCACCCACAAAAACAGATCAAATAATAAAAGAAAAAAAGAAAACATGCCCAAGAGGTGAAGAAACTGAGGCAAGGGAAGGCCTCCAGATATTTACCCTATTGATATTTCTCTGTGACTGTGTTATGAAGCCTGAAGACATTTGTGTGCTGTATTTTCCTCTGAAGAGATAAGCTGTAGAGCAGAGTGTCCTCAGCTTGGAAATGTGGGAGGGCTGGGCTCAGCCCTCAATCTGCTGAAGGCAGCCAGCACAACCTTGAGGTTATATATTCTGAATATGGAGTCTCAGCCTCCCCTCAAAGCATGCTTCCAGTAATGCAGAAGCAGAGAATGGTCTGGTTTTGTCTGAGCCAGCAGTGCGGATGGGTGCAGGGCTGCTCCTGCTCCTCTGGAGGCCAAGAGCAAGAAAGGCTTGAGCACAGCTGAGACTCTCATTACAGAGTGTCTCTCTGTGTTTATATGGCAAAACAGTGTTGATCTCATTTTTAGAGTGGTTAAACATTCGCATTTCTCTCAAATGCAGATGAAGGCTTTTACAAATGAGCTTTTTCTGCTACTTTGTGCACAGTTGGCTTTTTTGTTCATTGTTTTTTTTAATGATGGTAACACCTATTTGCATCCTGTGGACATAACTTCCTTACTGTTGCTTCATTTATTTACTTGATTTCTGTCATCCAGCACTTTTAGCTTTACTTTTGGATCCTATTTGTGTTGTAATGAATTAAGACTTTGTGACCTGGGCATGTCTATTTTGCTAAACCAGAGATGTCCAGGGGCCAACGCTTGTCCCCAAGACTGAGTGGCACCAACTGGTGCATGTCTACATTTCTTAGTTTTAGCTGCCTCTGTGGCAGGTTTACCTTGGTAGGAACAGGGAAAGGAAGTCAGCAAGGTGAATGACTGGGTGTGTGGTACTTGAGCTGTGTTTATATTCTTCCTTTATTCAGGTATGGAGATGCAGTCACTAAGTTAGTGCTGCTTTTGAGGAAAAACACAACAAACGCAGAATTGTATGCATTTATTTATTTTACCCTTTGAAGATGTTCACTGGTGGGTGGCAGGATGGTTTCAAATGGAAGACGATTTGAAAGAATGGGGTTTAAATCTTGGGTGAGCTGTAGCTTTCCTGCGCAACCCTGGAGAAGACACAGATGCCCTCAATGTCTCAGCTTCTGGAAAAGAAAAAGAAGCTTATAACTTTCGTCTGTTTGTTTCTCCAACTAGGGTATTGTAAGCATAAAAGAGCAACTCCACTCCTCTTGCTTATCCAAGAGGACACTTGGATACTGCAGTGAAGTGGTATGTGGGTCCTTAAAATGTAACATAATCTCAGGAGAGCTGGAGGGGAACAGCTGGAACAGGACTTCTACCCATCTGATTTTGCCATCTGCCTTCTTACAAAATGCTCCTTATTATCTTTCCTCTTGCTCATGCTTCTGCACGAGACTCTCACTGTACGTGATCCTGTCTTTTTTTTCACTGCCCTATCTCCCATTCCTTTACAACTGTTCTTGTTCTAAGAGTGACAGTGCACATAAAAACACCATGGCAACCTTTGCTTTTCTAGCTTGCCAATGTCACAAGAGATGTTTCAAAATGTTCTTTTACTTGTTTGGCCAAAAAGCCTTCTCTTCATCATTAAAACAAACTCTTTAATAGAGAGGCTATGCACATAAAGAGTGCAGGTTTTGAGAGTGCATTTATTTTCATGAACAGGGAAGTTTAGCTTTTGTTTTGAATAAGCTAATGCCTCAAGAACTCCTTATAAAGTTGATACACCTTTTGTTGTAATATGTGAATAGTATTAAGTATCTTTATAATCTGTTTTATACTTTCTTCAGATATCAAGTATTCTTAGGGGACCTTAATAGTGTACTTTATTGTATTAAGTACAGAGATTAACATATGGTTATAGACTTTTACTTTCCTTTCTTTGTTTCTTCTGTTCAGTGATAATTCATTTTTATTTCTTTACTATTTCCACAGGAGTTAAGCATGTCCTTGTGCATTTGTCTTACTAAATTCACAAGTTAAAAAGCTTGGTTTCTTACCATATCTAATTATGCATTTGGAATCTCTTTCTCTCTCTTCCCCTCTCCCCCCTACTCCCCACCTCCCAACCCCCCACCATTATCTCTTATAAAATGCAACCTGTCTGCTGTCTTAGTAAAGCCTTAAATTACAGAATTACAGGTCGGATTGGGCACTGTATTTTCTCTGTCGATCATAACAACATAATTTCTTCCAGTATCAATCTCCTTAGTGACTATTCTGATTAGCATTTTGAGTTACATTGCACACCAGATAACAGTGATCAAAAGTATGCCCATTGCCATCTATCACCCACCTCTACTTCCCCTGCAACTTCCTTGCATGCTTTGGACATCCCTTTTTCTAAAGTGCCCCAATTTAAGAACATATAGTGCAGGCTTGTCAAAGACAGAGCTTCTCATCAGGCCCTGTCTGCAACGAGACGTGAACCCTAATCCTCTTGACACACTAAGAGAGGAGGCTGTGAAAATGGCAGTTATGGCATGATCATAGCAATCCGAATGTTTCTGGGAATGCTCTAAGAGGAACAGAAGCCAACAGTAGAGTCCCAAAAGAAATGGGAAGCAGCAATCTTCAGAATTCAAGAATGAAGAGTGTACCACTAAAAGGGACAGAAAGAGAATAGATCTACAGCTGGTTTTCTAAAATGAGCTGCATTCTTTCTAATTTCATGCTGTGTTTTTGATTATGGAATGGTTGATCGAATCAGAAGAGATAATCCATCAGTGAAGGAGTGAGGAAAAGGTATGAAGGGATCTTAGGGGATTGGCCAAGAGAAACATACTCAGCCCTTCCTTTAACTAAGTGTAAGAAGTTATCTGGAGTACAGCAGGACTAGAGCTGGCCTCCAAGGAGTCAAAATAGGTGCAGTGAGACAATAGATGTTTTCTCAGGGAAAGGAAATGCTACACGATAATTGCATGTTTTGTTTTTAGTGTGAGATTAGCTGTCTTTCACTCTTTATAATAGCAAGAAATCAGTGAAATAATCTCCTAAAGCAGTCAGAGGGCAATGCTATAGCGAAGAAGGCGAGCTTCCATCCTACTTGCTCCGAGACTCCTGCTGGTACAGTGATGAGAAGAGCTTTTTTTTTTTTTTTGACTCAAAGCATTCAGCTATGGAAGCAATTGTGACTGCTTGCTGAAATGTTTTGCCACTGTTAACCTGAATAGCCATTTTATCTATGGTGACAATCTCAGTGTTGACTTTGCTTCTTTCATTGTATTTTCTCTATGTAACCATTATGCTTGTAAATTTATGAAAGTGCCAAAGCAATTTCTCACAAATTAGCAAGTTATTCAAAGTATTTCTAGACATAAAACAGTTCGGAAAATTTTCAAAGTTATGTATTTAACTACCACCATAAACCTCATCATTCTGTGTTTGGGTTTGTATATTTATTTTGGGAGTCTTTTGAAGGTGCAGCCTCAATGCTGCTGGGAAAGATAAACTCAAATTAAGAAAAAAAAAAAAAAGCTCAAAAGTGGGGAAGTGTTTCCTGAGCTCTTCCACCTCTTAGAGACTATTAGGAATAAAGATCGGAGGTGGAGGAGAAGCAGAAGCACGGAGAGTGGAAATAAAGGAAGCTGGTGGAGAATGGGAAGGTAAGCTACTATATGCTGTCCCTTAGGCCTCAAAATCCAGTGT
This sequence comes from Nestor notabilis, assembly GCF_000696875.1. Classification (NCBI taxonomy): domain Eukaryota; kingdom Metazoa; phylum Chordata; class Aves; order Psittaciformes; family Psittacidae; genus Nestor; species Nestor notabilis. Next base: position 5,261 of record NW_009943799.1, read on the forward strand.
TGAACATAGTGTGAAGTAAATCCCCCACACTTGGCTGCTGAGCAGCTTCCGGAAAGGTGAAGCTCTGAGCTGCCAGAGATACTCCAGGGAAGGTTACAGGCAGCCCTAATGGTGTTACTCTGGTCATCCCAAGCAGCACTGAAAACAAGGTAAACTTTCAGGACACAAGCAAGAAGGCTTGTGTTGGTCTTGATGATACCGCAAGAGTTTTGAATATACACTGCACATGAAATACACAGTTTATTTTCCCAGCTTTTGTCCAGCAGACTTCATATATTTCTTTCTGCATTATTTCCACGAAGTGAGAGTGTGTAGGATTCAAAATGGCTTTTCTGGAAAATGATAGACCATTCCACTACTTTCAGTTCCTTCCCATAGGGTATCTGAGAGTTTTTCTGCAATTTTTAAAACTAGAATTCAAGTGGCACACAGGATGCAAAAGCAATAAGTACCTGCCACAGAATAATGTGAAGGGAACATTTTAAGCCTTCCAGGGCTCCCGTGAAATCACTGTAGTTCCTGGCTTTTTACAATCTATGCACTATGCAAGCCGGGGAACAACCAGCACACATCATGCAGCAATTGCTGCAGAGTATGTATTTCCATCAAGATCAAAACTAGCCATGAGCATGGCCTTTACCTCTTCAAATGATCAACAGCATATTCAGAAGATGTTCCACTGGAAAAAGGGTAGTGGTCTTCTCCTTCTAACCCACTTATTCAGGGTAAGGTATGATGAATCAGGAAAACTAAACATGACTGTGCTTCCCAGAATGATGCTTGATATTTTGCTATCAGACGTGTGAATGTTCTGGTTCAGGAAGAGGGAACCACTTTATCCCATATTTAAGTGAGCATTTCTTCTTTCACTCATTTGTCATGCACACAACTAAAGGAGTGGCTGAATCAATCAGCCCTTTGCAGGGTAATCTTTGGTAATTCAGTTGTTGATTAAACTTTTCTTTCACCAGTGTTCTGGCCTGGAAAAGAATATTCTTTTGTTGAAAATGAGCTTCAAACTCTGAAAAGAGTACCCTCTCTTAATGTTCTTCAAGTGCACAAAATTGCAGACTAAATAAACAGAGGTCATTTGTGTTGCTTTGATGTTTGGGGCATTTCCTATTAAAACACAGTATCTCAAAAATCCTTTTCTTTGTACTTTTAATCCAAGCATAGCAAGGGCATAAAGAAAGAAGATTTCCTGGTGTGTTCACCTGTGGTCTGTGCTGAGTGCACGAAGAGGGGGACTTCCAACCTTGAGAGATTTTGCTCCCATTTCTCTCCTGTTTCCCTGAACAGCCCTGTGGCGTGCCCCAACTTTAAACCATAATGTTTAACATTTCTGTGATGCTGTTTACATGTGAAAGATTCTACTACTATTAGTTTTTTCTAAGCATACTTCATACTGTATGGTTTGGACTGAAATCTGAAAGGGGAGCTTAATAATTATTTCCAGAACAGTTTAAGACTTATAAACAGGATTGCCCACTTTGGTAAAGTCAAGCCTTTTGGTAGGTAAAGGAGATTTTAGCCTTTATGCAATTTATTAGACAAGTTTTAAGCTTATGGGAAACCGTGTGTGGTTTGTTGGTGTGATATACAAAGGGTGCAAAGGACACAGAGCAATCATAATCTAAACTGGACTCTAATTATGTAGGCATTTTTAGTTGATTACCAGTCTTATACAAATCCTAATAATAGCTTTAATCAAAGACTGTCTCACTTCATCATCAATCAAGATATAGGCTCTGCAATGAAAAAACTTAACGTTTTGGAAGAGTTAGAGTAATAATTATAAATTAATCAGAAAAAATAGCATTAGTTGCCCAAAGGCTTCCTACAGTATAGGAAAATGGAATCTTGAGGTGATGGTGCATTTTCTGGTAGGCAATAGTAAGAACCCGGAAATCATCATGCAAGAAATTCTTGCATTTTTTCCAAGGGCAAAACTCTTTGTTGTTGTTGTGAGGAATTGTGAAAATTCAGAAAATAGTAGGCTGCAGCAGAAGCAACAAAGGCATACCATACCATTTTCCATAGTCATTCACATAGATCACCCGACTGTGACAGCCAATTAAATTGTATTTTCTGGGATTAACCCACAGAAAAAATGATACATCATGGTAGGAGAAAAGCTTCATGTATTGCCAGCAACATGTGAGCTCGTCTTTTGGATGAGAAAACAATGAAAGACTTGGTTGAAAAGCATATCTTTTTCTCTGTGAGTACAGATGCCTCCAACAACAGCACTTTCAAGGTATTCCAAATCATTAATCATTTCTGCACAGTTGAAGGGCAAATAACTCACTGCTTGCTTGATTATTTTCAAGGCACTAATGAAACCACATTAGGAATATTTGAAAATATAAAAAATATGCTAAAATCAAGTAGATGGAACCCTGACTATGTACAGTTATTTGTAGCTACTACTGCTAACTCTCAGTTATAGTCCCTGTCCGCAAATAAATAGAAAGGAAGAAAGAAAAATCATCTCTGGCTTATTGCTCTGTACATAACCATAAAACAGAAAAATAGAATCATCTAATTAAATCATTACTTGGTTTAGCAAAAAAAAACCAAAACCACCTAATCAGTCACTTCCTCATCTCATTCAGTCATTTTTCACAGCAAAGTTTCAGATTTAAAGGAGAGCATATAAAATTTGTATGCAAAGAAATGTTCTCCATAAAACCTTAATCTGTTTTCTTGGGTTTAGAAGTTACTTTTGGAAGTTAAGTGAGCATTGTCAATTGGAAATTTTAAAATTTCACTTTCAAATATAACCTTGTTGGAGATGATAGAAAGATTTTCAGTGACAGAATGTTACTTATTATTTTCAGATTGTACGGAGTGTTTCTTGCAAGTATGTTTTGCAAGTAGAACAAACTCTCTTTTTACATGATGAAATGTATAAGATAATGCATTAATTTAAGGGTAAGTTGCAAAAAAGAACTGATGACAAATTTCTCAGTCATAAGCTAGTCATTATCAGAGAAAAAAAACAAACAAATACATTTCACTCAGAGGTACACATTGCCTGCCAGAAATGAGGATTTATATTTTCATATGATCTAACAAAATACAAATAAACTGATTTCATTTTGCTGAAAAGCTATCAATAATTTAAAATTTCTTAAGTCCTGATATTATATAGTTAGAAATCCCGCTGAGTGCATGTGTATGTCAAGAGTCTTTGAGTGGAAAACATTCTCATATTCTAGTTTCACATTCTTGGTCTTTCAAATTCATAAAATTGTTTACCTTACTAAAAAAAAATAAATCCTTATGTAAACAGATCTGGACAGATTGTGGAATCCTCAAGCATTTTCCATTTTGGTGATGATTTTAAGTGTGGGAAATTTATCATATAGCATGCTTTATGAAATTATTTTCAAAGAAAGACAGACAAGCAGAATGAAATCTATTACAACTGAAAATTTGAAAATACAATTCTTCTGTCAGTCTCCTGAAGTTTATAATTGAATTTTGCATCAGGGAAATATAATATTATTTCAGAAATACGTGGTGTACTAAAGGAAATAAGATTCCCCTAGAATTTCCTTTCATGTTAACATGTAGACCTATTTTTTCCCTTTGGGTAGTCCCTTCCTCTCGAGGAGAGTGTCTTTTTAGAAGTGTGGCTGCTCAGTGCATCCAGGCATGGCGTGACCATGTGGTCTAAGTAGGAAAAATCTTGAGTCTGTTTTGGTAGTGTGGCAACTTAGGTGCCTGTAAGACAGAACACTTTACTGTACAAGACCTTGGCATCTTTTCATGAAGAATAATATAGTTCCACCTTTCTGCCTCTGGGAAGGCATCTTATTGAAAATTTTTATTTCTTTTTATTTCTTCCTGTATTCATTATAGCAGTTAATGGTTACTGCCAAAAAATAAAAAGGAAAAGAAAGCATCATGAGGATATTAACAACATTTCTGGTGCAGTGGTAGAACAGAACATAAAGAATACTGTTAGAGCTGTAGGATGTTGCTTCATCTGAGGCATCATTTCACTAAAACCTGATGTCCTGCCGGAACTCTCTAAGTGCAACCGTTACATTTCATAAAGATGTAAAATAGCAGGTATTAGCTAGCAAATGAAAAGCAGTCCTTTCTTATATTATATTATGTTGACCTGTGTATGAGACCAACATAGAAACCTTTCTTCTGGCAGTTTCTTGTTGGATGCTGTGTGTTGGAGACCACTGTACCAGCTTTGTGCAAAGCAGTATATGGAAGGTGTTGACTTCACTAGGAAATGAGATTCTGTTGTCAGTGAAGATAAAGGTAATTTTCCTGAAGTGTACACAGGCCTAGCTCCATTACAAATGAAGAACTGAGTGCCAGTTTCAAAAGTGTCCCTTCCTAGTAGATTGAATGTATTAATGTCCTACCCCATTAACTGCTTGGTTGAAGACTGGAGCAGTTCCAAAGATTAACGTAAAGGATGTACTGATCTAACACTCTCTTCTAAAAGGTTTAATAGAGATAATAAAATTGATGCAATTGGATTTTGTATATTCAGTGGAATTTTTTACTAGGAAAATTTTGTTTTGTAGTTTGTACCTTCTTCATATTGTAAATACTTCAAATAAAAAATAGGGTTAAAGTGTTGAAAAAGTCAATGCAACTAATTTCTAACAACTTTGACTTTAAAAAAAATATGTTACTTTGCTTTTGGTGATCTCAGTTTAAAATGAAATGCATTTTTAAAGAATTAAATAATTGAGAAGATCTGTGAACCATTTAATTTGAGTTGAAATGTTTTTATTAATGTGAATGGAGTTACAGTGGCCCATCGCAGAAGTGTTTTGAATAATAATCATTGCTGGCATGTTCTAGTTGCAGAAATAAGTAAAGGAAATGGAAGATGGGAGTTGGACAGTAGTGTTAGCATGGCCCTGGTTCTAGGCTGATGTAATCTGTTTCTTACCCAGGGTATTTTACTTGGATGGAAACCACAGTGATACATACCAACTGGTGCTGGTGCCCACTTTGTTCAGATCTAGCTGCAATATTTTCTCAGAACACATTATTACGAGCTCAAGGGTTTGTTTCTTTTTGTTTTGGCAAGGTAGCAGTCTTAAATATCCTAAATCCTAAATATCATGAAATACGTAAAATATACTACAGGGCAATTATGGCTGCGCCTAAATTTAGTCAGAATAAAGCATTCATATAAAATAATTTCAAATATGAATATCATGCAAAAACTTGTCCTGTAAAAAGACAGCACTGTCATTAGCCAGCTGTATACAAATGGTCTTTGATTCTATAAATACTGATTCTCACATGTGAGCTAAAAAAAAATCAACTCTACTCACTCAGTATTTGGAGAAACCCATAGACATGTCTGGCATATTCATCTCTATAGAAGCTGAATGTGCCAAACTCTTGTCACTGGACTTCCAAGGACTAAAATGATACAGAGTTGATTGATTGTAAAAAAAAAAAAAAAAAGATCAGCACTCTACCATCTTAAATCTGGTGAATTAATGGTGTCTTTTTGAACAATAAGGGTGCTCTCTGTCCATTATATTATATCCTCTAAGGGCCTGGAGATGTGCAACATTGTGCTCATCGAGACGAAAGAAAAGTCTCTTCAGATTTAAATCTGTCAGCTTCCCGAAGAAAATAATGGAGTGAAAACCAGTAGTGGGATAGGCTATGAAGAAAAATGTTCCTTAATGCCTTTGGTGGCTAGGCTTTAATTCCTTAGGTGATCCTACAGTATCTGGATACATGCTAGCACACTTACGCACCTACTGATCATTTGCCATCTAGAAATGAGAGGCCAGAGTATATTTTGGACCAGAATTACAGCATGAGTGAATTAGGTTTCCTGGTGTTATAACATCAGCTTTGGAAGGATAGCCTGCCAGATATGTAATAGTGCAGGAGAACTAGATGGCTCTGAGCAAAAACACTGTCCTCAGTTCAGCCTATCAGCTCTTATAACTGTCTATAAATACAAAAATATACAGTTCTGTTCATATAGTAACATTTCTTTTTACACCTTCCCTTTTAAACTTTAAGAATAAGGACAAACAAAAAAAGCAATAAAAGCAAGTTCAGAGAGGCCAAAGGCAAAGACATATCAGACTTTCCGCAAAGCTTTAATTTTCCTTTGTTCAGATATACCAAGAGTGCATCTACCAGGGGAACTAAGGAGATGTTTTCCTCTGGGCTATCCCCAGCCCCTGTATTAGCCTGTGCTGTAGAGCACAGGCTTTGTCACACATCAGCAAACACCTCCTTGTCATCAATGTGGCCAGCCCTGCAATAGTGAGAGGGTCCTTCATGACACAGTCAGATGGCTGTTTCCCCAGGCTTCACAGGTAATGCAGTCTGGAAAGAGAAAGAACACAAGCAAATCAAATGTGAGCTTTCCTATCCTCTGCTGGCTGGAATTCACAATTCAAATACTGGGGTTTTACACAGTTTTTTCCATAGGGTATTAAATGCATAACAGCGTGTTTGTATGTTCACCTATATGATTTTGTCTGGTTGTCCATGTGTATTTTAATTTCTGTGCTTACACCTACTATGGCTGCTTACCTACAGAAATGCAGCAGTAAACATGGAGTGAAAGGATGAGATTCGTGTGAATTATGATATTAGCCTATTCAAGGCAGTAATCTAGTGACCACTCAGCTCTTAACATTTGGGGTACATGAGGTGTTTGTAGAGCAGCATGAACATGCCTTTTAAATTCTGCTGTAGTGTGGCCTGAACAATTGATAACAAAGAGAACAATTAATTTATTTAACTTGCACAACCCCCTCCCCAAAAGGCACTGAGAATTTACCATTCTCCAGCTTATAGATGTTGCTTCTGTTCATCTTTCCTGCCTCTTTTATCAATCTGCCCTGCAACAAAGAAGTCTGTGCAAATTGTATCTTGTGCCTGTGACTTTTCAGAGATAGTGGAAAAGGATGTGCTAATGCAGAAATTGTTGTGTCACAGGACCAAGGCAAGTGAGGTTTTTGGCCTGATTTCTAAAGTGGCTAGAGTGGGGAGAAAAGGGGGAAAAAAGGAAAGAAAAAAAATTTCCTCAGGCAGTAAAAAAAGAGAGCATAGCTCCATTGGCTGAAGGTATCCTGATGCTCTACACTCAGGTAGACCTTACTAAATACCAAATAATAACGGGAAGTGTGGGACTGATTTCAATTTGTGTATGCTTTCATTGCAGGAATATCAAATTGATATATTTTTCGCCCAGACGTGGACAGATAGCCGTCTTCGCTTCAACAGCACCATGAAAATACTGACTCTGAACAGCAACATGGTTGGCTTGATTTGGATCCCAGACACAATATTTCGAAACTCAAAGACAGCAGAGGCTCACTGGATCACCACCCCCAACCAACTCCTCCGCATATGGAATGATGGCAAGATCTTGTACACTCTCAGGTGAGCACTCAGCGAGGTGCAGTGATGATAGCTTCTCTTGCTTCTGCTGTAGTAGTAGTAGTAAATTTCAATGGTATCTGTTCTCCTCTGCTGTGTTCTTCGTAATGCTTACCTGACCGTGCTTGACAAATATGAAATATTCAGGTGTAAGTACTGCTGAGTTTAAAAAAACCAAAGTCTTGTATTTCTAAAAAAGAAGTTTGAGAAATAGGTCTGTCTAAATTGTAGAAGTTCCACTTTTTAGTGCCTATAATAAAATCAAGAGCATGTAGCCACATAAAACCTGTCAGAAACCTTTAGATGCAGGGTTGGATAAAGTATTTCTAGATTCATGCTAATGCCATTACTTGATTCTTCAAGTAAGTCACACTGCAAGATATTCTGTCATATCTCATCACAGGATGAATTGCTTGAGGAAAGGCTTTCAGAGTTTTTTTATCTTTGTGATACCACCAACTCTAGGGTATTAGAAATACTGTATTCATTTGCATAAAAAAGTCCATGGAAAACAAAATATGTATTTATTTATGGAAGAGATGAATTGCTCTGAAGGGGAGTTTTGCATAAGCCATATTCCACACGGCAAGCTGTTTCAGAAACATCCCTTTCACACTACATGTTCTCCAGTGATTGTGTTCAGCCCTCTCAGTGCAAAAGCATATTCTGATCATACTTGCAATTGCACTTGGTCTTCAACAGAAAGTCTTTGGCAAACAATAAGAAAGGAATAAAATAGCTAGACAAGCTACTGATATTTTTTGTGCCTTTCTGTTCTTAGGCTTGCTCCAGTGTAAACAGCTGTTGCTTATTTCAATAGCCTTTAGCTAAAGCTTCAGTGATCAGGACATCAACTCCAATACCCTATTAGTTGGGCTGGGGTTATTTTTTGGGTATTTTTTTTCTGGGGTTCTTTGTTTGTTTGGGTATTCTTGTGTTTAGTTGTGGGGGGGGGTTTCTATTAAGTCCTGTTTCAGTATTTCACAGCAAGTTAGGTATCTACGTAATAGAAGTTAGACTTACATACCTGTCGCTAAAGAGACTATTTGTTGAATGGACTGTAAAATTTTCCTAAAACAGCTAAAAAAGGGGTAATACTTAACCCAGTGGATTGTTTGAATAAGCACTTTTAGTTTGCGAAAGAAGTTTTCAGTCCTTTTTGCCCACTCAGGTCTGCCTCCTTTTTACATAGGAGGAGCTGTTAGAATGAATGATCATAGGTCATTGGTAGCTCTTTCTAATTAAAAAACAATTTATCTGACTTAATTGTCAGAATTGGTATGGCATGGAAGCAATAACTACTGTATGCCCTGGTTCTGTCAGATATTGATTAGAGTTTTGTATTCAGGAGAAAGTGGACAAGGTTCAGCCACGCTCCATGCCTTTCCATCCTCTTTGTCTGTTTTTGGGTGTGAAAGAATTTTAAATTCACACTATAAGGAAATGTGGAGAATGTTCCTTATAAGATTCTTTATGAGGTTTCAATTTTGTGGAATCGCATACCATATTTCCTGCTATTTTTGTAAAGAATAGTTGTTTTCATCCCATGTCCTCAATGATGAATTGTCTAGAGAAAAACACATTTCTGAGGATCAAGAAATTCTTAATGATGTGTCTGAAATTATTTGTGGTTTTAGATAATTATTATTGATTTGGATAAGACCTAAATGGCCAATGAACAGTCTGTAAATCAAGTCTTTTCCGTTTGGGCCTTACTTACAAAAGTCAAAGTGCTCTTGCATGATACCTAAGGCTACCCTTCCTTGTTCCCTGATTGTTCATTGTGCTGACGTATAGTAATACTTGCTTGGTTTCTCCATAGGCTTACCATCAATGCTGAGTGCCAGCTGCAGCTGCACAACTTCCCAATGGATGAACACTCTTGCCCTCTGATATTCTCTAGCTGTAAGTACTGCTTTGATGCCTTATTGTTGTATATGACTAGTATGCAGAGATACGAGTTTGATTCTGATTTCTGTCAGGTTGTTCAACCATTTGGCAACAGGTATAGGAATTTTTGTTTTCCTCTCTAGCAGTCCCGATGGATGGGCTTCAGCTGTGAACTCTTCTGTAGATTTAATTTGTTATTTTTGCCAGAACCAGCCTTTTTAGTTCATACTATAGTCAAACTTTC
>NW_009943800.1:0-45898 GCF_000696875.1 Nestor notabilis
GGCCAATGCTGGGCGCGCCGGGCACCGTGAGGAGAGCTGCGGCGCGGGGGGCTGAAGGGGGCTGGATGCCTTCCGCCCTGCCCGGGGGTGTGCCGCTGAACCGTGTGCTGGAGCCGGCAGTTGTCCTACTGCTGAGCTTGCGTGACACTCTTAAGAGTGGGGCTTAGCGGAGCTTTAATTGCTAAATGGCGAGAGCCCCTTTGTACTGTCGTTTAGCACTCGTTTATGCTCAGTAAAGAACTTGGGGCTGCGTATGGGTAATACTGTATGTGTAAAGGAGGAATGACTGCAGGGTTACTTGTGCTTGCAAGTGGAAGTACGTGACTATTCTTAAAAGCAAGCAATGTGATAAAAGGCATTCCTTTTGTTTGTTGGTACATAATACACTTTAGGTGGCTAAATGATTGCAGGCATCCTGTGAAATACTATATTGCATATAGAATCAGTTGATGTAATTGTTTGTATCTTGTAGGGAAGTCTCTAGTGCTTTCTGTTGACTAGAAGCTTCATTTGACACAAGGCTATTTAATGCTGTAGCTGTTTTGTTGATAACATTCTTTCCATTAAAGGGTAATGGACCAGTGAAAGTTACTGGAAAAATCAGTGGCTTGGTTGATGGAGACCATGGCTTCCATGTCCATGAATTCGGTGACAATACAAATGGTAAGATGTGTATCCCAGCTTTTGAGTTACGTCTGTTACGTGATAGCTTAGCTTTGAAGAGTTTCTTCTGCTGTTGCATCAGCAACCAGTATAAGTCTACTTGGGTCTCATGACTGTGGATCTGTGTTAAGAAATGAGGGTATTTCCTAGGGAATTGCTTCCCATTTAATACTTTGAACATGTTTAGGCTGGTGGTTAAGATTTGACACATCAAGCACTAACCTTAATGCTTGCTAACATGGTGTTAAGAAATAAGAAAGCTTTCATCTGAGTTCCGAGTGTTCTAGAATGAGTAATCTTACTTTATTGAACTTGTAAATCTGCAGTAGATTACTCACCTCCAGAAGATTAGAATATCTGCCAGGAGAGTAGCTATCTCACCATTGGTGACTTCATGTCTTCTGGATATACACCTTAATGTAGTGTATAAGCAATGGATTTAAACTAGCTACTGCAAAAAAGCTAGTTTTAATGGCTCTGTTCTGTTTCAGGGTGTACCAGTGCGGGTCCTCATTTCAATCCTGAAGGGAAGCAGCATGGTGGACCAAGTGATGCAGAAAGGTGAGTTTAGTGTGCCTGGACTCTCACTGGGTAGCTATTCTGTGCAGCTTCTAAGTGCTACTCTCTGCTTGGGAAGCCACTTCCTAAACAATGCTAGGACAATACCAGAAGAAAACTGGCAGTTCCTGCAGGACTTCCAGGGTCACATGGAAGTGATAAATCTACAGTGATGTTGCATACCTTGGCTCCAAGAATATATGTAAAATGTGGACTTTGGGATATATTCTTGGTTTTATCATAGCTTGGGGAGAAGAGGCAATGGGAAAGTTCCTCAGTATGTTAGAGTAGGGGATTCATGTGTTAAAGTCATCTTTAGTGGTGATTTGCTTTTGTTGTCAAAAGCTGGCCCTGAAATGGGGGCATTAAACTCTCACTGAGCTGTATGCAGGCTTGTCATGTGGCAGATCAGGTTCATCAGTGGAAGGTGCTGGGGCTGCAGGGGAAACTGCAAGATGAACAAAGCTGTGTGTGCCAGGGCATGGTGGCTTTGTACTGGATGTGCTGGGCTGTTCTTAGCTTGTTAGCTTAGGTGCTGTACTACCTACAGTGTGTACCCCTCAGTGACTGTGCACCCTCTCGGTACAGGGTCTGAGTATCTCTTGTACCTCAGTCAGAGCTGGGACCAAGTTCTTTCCCCTGGAGGCAGTTTTTGTGGTCCACTCCAAGCCATTGCATGTTTGAGACCTGATGTCTGAGCAGCTGGTTTAAGCATTATGCTGACTGGGTATGGAGACTGGAAGGGGGCTGCACAAGAGCTGAAGGCCAGTGTGATATTGAGAGGAGCTGGGAGCAAGTGTCTTGCACAGGTGGTGTCTGGGCTAGCCACCAGTGTGGCATTGTGTTTGGTCTTTTAAATGCTCACATTATGTCCATAACTGCATCTTCTGTGACTGGAAGCTCATACCTGAGTGATCAATTGCATGCCAGACCAAGCAAGCTGGCTGGTAGCCAGCTGTGTGGATGATAACAGCATAAAATGGTGTGTTCATGGGCTTCAGTGGCAGCCAGTGGCTAAAGGTCAAAACTGCATGAACACCGTGGTTTCTGCTGCTTTTGGTGTAATGTGCCTGCTCAGGCAGCTGTGGCTGGGGAGCTCCTCAGGAGGGTGTGAGAATTAGATCATGCGTTTTACTAGTGTAGAGTTGAAACAATTGGACTGAAGCTTCCCAGAAGCTTAAATTGAGCAAATTACTGAAGGGAAAACTGCCCTTGGGCTGATTTTATAGGTCTTGGTTACACATACAAAATTGGTGCTGTGCTGTCTTAAGAAGCTGGCAGTCAGCATGCAGCTACCTGAGCTGAGCACCCTGCATGGCTGCAGAGCTTTGGAAACTCAGTGTTCTGCATCTTGATAGAAGAAACTCAGAGCTTTGGAAACTCAGTGTTCTGCATCTTGATAGAAGAAGCTTGCAGAACATCACCAGCTTGCTACTTGAGTGAATGCTCTGCTTGGCACAAATCTGTAGGAAACAAGGCACTGGAATGTCCATAAGTTCAGTGAAAACCAAACTGCTTGAGGCTTAATTCTTAAGGGAAGTCCCAGTGGAGATCTAGTACTAGTAAAAAAACTGTGGTAGAGCATAATGCCAAGTGTGAAGTAAACTCAGCCACTCATCACTGCTGCTCATTAGAACTTTGCTAGCACTTGATGCATCCACTTTGACCTGTCACTTCACAAACTGCTTTTACTAATCCTGTTTAAACCCAAAGCCTGCATGCAGCTGCTTGTGGAATAGCTGATCTGTAGTAGACATTAAGGGCTCTTAAGAGCTTTTAAAGAGTAGTGGCAGTGCTTACACCAAGCCTTGTATGTGCAGGAGTGATGGCATTCCTTTCCCCAAAGTTGATGAACCTTCCACTACTAACTCCTTTAGTTTCAAGGGACAATTAAAATTCAGTCCTAGGTATAACCTGAACCTAGAAGTGTTAAAGGTTGGCTGGCAATGGTAATTGAGGACATAATGCTGTTTAAGGCAAGATGGTGGAGTATTTGAAGGTAAGAACTAGGGATATTGCATTGTCCTGGCCATCACTTAGAAAAGCCTTCAATTCAACGAAGTTTTCCATGAATCTCTCTGCACCTTTGTGTAGGCATGTGGGAGATCTTGGCAATGTGACTGCTAAAGGAGGAGTAGCAGAAGTGGCAATAGAAGATTCCATCATTTCTCTTAGTGGACCACATAGCATCGTGGGACGTACCATGGTGGTAAGTGTCTTGGTGCCTACTTGGGTGCTTTAGGGAACTGTAGAGCAGTCTTGACAGTACATAGAGACTCTGGTGCTGGAGGCCAGTCCCTGGTGTGTGTTACAGAACTTGCAGTGCAAGATTTCGAAGGCAGGGAGTTCTTTTGAGACCTTGCCTGAAAGTCCTCTGTGTGTTAGTGTGGCACTTTACTGCTTTGAGATTTTCTGCCTGCCTTTCAAAGTTGTTCCTCCCCATTTAACTTTGCCTCTTCCAGCTGTGAGTGACTAAAGCAACCTGACTTGAGGGAGGACCTGGCACAAGTGCTGTCACTGAAAGGCATGGCAAGGGTCAAGAGCACTTGCTCTGGTCTGGTAGCTGCTGGTGTGACTTGTGCCATGGCCTCCCTGGGAGGGAGGCGGGCAGAGGCTTAGTGCACTTGGCTACTTGTTGGTGTTGTCAGTCTTGCTTCCCTTGGGGTGCCAGTGTGTGCTGAGGTCGCTGCTGTGCTCACTTCTGCATGGCCCAGGTGAGGGCTGAGGGAGTTCCCAGGGAGGTTCTGGAGTGCAACACTTGTGGTGTGGCCTTGTGTTGTGAGGGTGAATGTCAAGTCCAAGCTTGCTCTTGGGCTGCTTCTAACTCTTTGAATATATGGGGGTTTAGTGACTTCCACCTGAAACCTTCATCTGAAGGCAGTTCATCTTTTTAGGCAAGTCTAGTATTAGGTTTTTGGCATGAGTATCAATTTGGTATTCAGGAATAAGTAATTGCAGTAGGTTCTCTCTGTTATGTAACACCCTGCTGATAGCTGGCAAAACTGCTTGTCACTGCCAGTATTAGTGCAGGTCGTGGAAAATGTTTATTAGTTCTGCAATAACGTGAACTAAGGCATCTTCAATTCTCTTCCAGGTCCATGAAAAATGCGATGATCTGGGTAGAGGAGGAGATAATGAGAGCAAATTGACTGGAAATGCTGGACCTCGTTTAGCTTGTGGTGTAATTGGAATAGCCAAGAGCTAAGTGTTGTACCTGAAATGTTTCAGATGACAGTGGTGAATGGGCTGTATTTCATTGCAACTGCTGTACTTGCCCTTTCTCATGCAAAAGATGTATCACTTAATCTCATTACTACTCTGCATTCTGAGTATCACTTAAAATGGTGAAGACTGACTTAATTTTGTATGATGTATATTGCAATTAAAGTGACCCTGATGGAATGTCTCTGTAGTTTTCTGCTGGAGCATCTGCTGTAACCATTAAGTACAACTTCACTCGCTCTGTGTAATGGGAGGTGTGTGGTAGTGGTCATGTCCTGAACACCAGAACCTCCGGTGTACTGTGTGATTGGGAGGATTAGCTCTAGGAGCTTTGGTAAGGCTGCTCACCAAAGAGCAGGAGGCACTGTGAATGTGTTGGGGCTTCCTCCTGGCGGAGTTGCAGCATCTGTAGGTATCAAACTTGTGTAATAAACTTTCTGAGCAAATACACCTTGGTCTTGCTGTCTGTAAAGAAAGAAAAGCTGAATAGCACAGCCCTACCTGCTGACTTGCTAACAGGGAAAGGCAGGCCTGGGCTTTGTGGTGCCCATAGTTAGCTGCTAGACATGAACAGCACCCAGGGAGGTGCTGCCAGCCAGTTAACCCAGGGGTTTTATGTACCCAAGGGTAACTCTTGCTTTGTGTTTCCCAGCAAGAAGGTATTTCTGCTTGTGAAGTGTGTGACCCTGTGGTGGGGAAGCTGTGAGCAGCGTATCATGATCCGGACCCAGTGTGTGTCCTTGTGCATCATCTGTGCCCCTGGCAGTTGCTGGGTGGTGGTGGGTTGTGCGAAGTGGAAGCCTGGAGGGTTTAGTGGAGCCAACAATTCTCCAAGTAATGCAGGTGTCTAGTATGGAGCACGCATTCCCTTTAAAAGGATGTACATAGCCATGTATTCTGTATTTAATTCATAAACCTCTGCAACAGTGCGTTTACTGCACACTGGTGCCAGCTTTTGTTGTATTTTCTTGTATGTAGCTCATAAAACATATTTCTAAGTATTTTATTAGAGAAAGCTACTACTTTCAAGGAAGACTTGTAAGAGGAATTGGCTGTAGTTCTAGATGCCTAGATTCCAGTGTAGCATGTTATATATGAAATGGTTTTTGGTAGTACAGTACTATAAAAACACATTAAACTTACTTAGGTTCCCTGCAGGTTCCCCTCTTTACCCACCTGTACCTGTGCCTGTGCTGTAGTCTGTGCTCCAGTTCAGCTGCTGCAGAAGAACTAAGCGTTACCACCATCGGGAGCTGCTGCACATGGGAAACCCACAACCACCACCCTCACCTTATTGCAGCTTGGAGGAACTGAGTATTTGACAACTGTAGGTTCAGCTGCTGTGGCATGAGGATGGTGGCAGCTCTGCAGCTTGCCTTGCCTCTCCTGGCCATTCTGGCACCGAACCTTGCTGCTTTCCAAGCCTGGTATGTGCCAATCTGCTTTCAAACCTGTTTCCTCTTGGCAGGCTCAGTGTCTGACAGCATGCTAGCCTTGGAGCCAGTGCGCTATGAGAGGATGTACAAGTAACGCTTGGTTTATGTGTGAGTTGGCGTAACCAGCAGGTGTAGGCTCCTGTTAATTGCCAATGCTGTGTTGTCTATCAGTAATGGGTGCTGGCACTGAACTAATTAATCATTACATACCAATTTCTGGCATGGGTTATTTTAAAGCCAGAAATGTGGTAGTTGTGGAAGGGTAGGGTGCAGTTACACTGGTGATGCTCCCTTGTCAGTAGGTTCATTATACACTTGCTGCTTCAGAGGGTGGCAAGAAACTGTTCTGCAAAGGACACCCAAGGTTTTCCTTGGCTTTGCTTTCAAACTTCTAATACAGGAAATGGAGACACTGAGGTGGCAGTTGTGTGAACAGGTAAGTCTTCGTCTCTTTCGCTCTTGCCCTGTCTTTGTTAAAACACTCCTCCCTCCTTACAGAATAATGGCGGTTTTTACCAAGGCAAGGCTTAAGCCTGAGACATGAATGTCTGGCTTTGGAGGCAGAAAGTTAGTTCTGCTGGCCCAGCACAAAACAGACATTAAGGACACAAGTTTGAACACACAACAGCTGAGTTCAGAACAAGTATGTAAACAGGTTTTTCTCTCTTTATTCTGCTATTGCAAGAACATAAAAATAGATGTCCTTTCCCCAGTCTGTGGCTCCACATTCACTCTCCTTCTGTCCTCCCTCCCCCAGGAAAAATTCCTTCTGCCATGGAGCAGCTCTGACAAAGTCCTAATGTAAGAAAGCAGCTGCCCTTCACTTGGGGAAGAAAACTCCAACTTTAAAAGTCAAACGCAGCTATACCAGTATCAAGGGAGGAGAAAAAAAAACCAAACCCAAACTAAATACACACAGGATTCACACCTCTTCCACTATGCTTCCAGAGTTAACCAAGCTCCAACCGCAGGGCCGGTGCCCACTGTCCCCATGCAGCCGATGGCCAGGCGGCACGAGGGCTCTGACCACCCAGAACCAGCATCTGCCCTCTCCAAACCTGACAGCGTGACTGGGGTGATCTGGCGAGGTGATGGTGAACCTGAATGCAGGTGGCAGGAAAGCGCATTCCTCGTCCGTCCATCAGCCGGGCGGGTACAGCAGCACCAGGAGGGCAGAGGTTTCACACCTACCTCCGGTGGGGCTGCACGGGGCAGACAGTGCTCACACAGACAACCACCTGAGCCAAGAGGCGGCATTTTAACATCCTCATGCACAGCCCGCCCCCTCCTCCCCTTTTCCCACCCCCACTTGCAGAACGAACAGGTCAGCATTTTGTAGTGGGGTTTGGTGCCCTTTTGATCTGCCTTTCACCCCACTTGCCAAGAAGCACCAGTGAGTACCAAGTCCACCAGCTGCTGACCGGGACGATGCCCCCCAGCCCACCGCGCACACGTGTAACCGTCCAGCAGAGGTGTCCATTTTTTAAACAAGGCAAATCAGGGCAACATTCACCAGAGAACCACAGAATCAGTTGGGGGAGGGGGAGGGAGGGAATAAAACAAATTTAAAAAAACTGATTGCATTTCAAACACTCAACAGTCAACTCTTCCATCTTAAACCCACCAGCTTGTACCCGCTCTGGCCAAGTAAGGTCACTGAAACGCAGCGCTCTTCTTAAGAACCAAGATGAGTCTTACAAATAAAAATTTGCTTCTGTGAATAGCTACACAAACAGATGTATTTCTTTTAACAAATATAAACAGAACAGTCTAATTTAGACTCCAGTACAGCATTAACAGTTCCAACTTAAAGATGTTGAACACTCCTTTTCCACTTCAGTGCAGTGTAGGAAGAATAGCACACGGTAAAGTTTGTTACGAAAATAGAGTTTATTAAAAACACATCCCTATGGTTTCGAGGAGCTTTCACCGTTACCTTTTCTTAAATTAAAAAAAAAAATAGAAAGCACTTCTACTTCTGATTTGTAAACTTTTTAAAGTCAAAACTTTAAAAAAGTTACAGCAAAAATGGGTAATATTTTAATCATATCTTCAGTATTTCATGTTACGCTGTGGCTATTTTAAATAGAAGGGAAGCAATCAAATTGCTTACAATTCCCCACCAACTACCGAGGGGCTGTGAGAGAAGCAGAAGCAAATATAATACAGCAGACTGTACAACCCTAAAGCTCTACACTCCAACAAATGTCACTGTCGTCTCACGACAACTTCCAGTCCCTAGCGAGGAGCCTCCGACACTGAGCCCAGATCTTTTTCCGCCTGTTCCAGGGATGAGGTAGCCTCTGGTGTCAACTCTTCCGCAGGTTTTACACCCGTGGGTTCCGAGTCTCCCGAAGTGAGTTCGGAAACAATGTCTGCGTCTTCCATTTTGCTGCCATGAGATTCGTGGTTTTTGTCGCTGTCTGCCCTGTCAGTCATCTCCGGTTTCTCCTTCCCGCGCGTTTCCTCCTTGTCTCTGCGAGACTCCCTGTCTCTGGAATCCCTCTCCCTGTCTCGATGGCCACCAGAACGCCTGTTTCTGTCCTCCAAGTCTCTGTGTCTGTCACGGTCGGGGCTCCTCCGTCCCCAGTCTCGCCTGTCACGACTACCAAGCCGCTCATGATCTCGGTCGTCGTTGCGGCTACCGTAGCGGTCACGATCGTTTTCTACCCGATTTCCGTAAGATCTCCTTCCAAACCTTTCCTGGTCTCTGTTAGGCGTGAACGTCTGCCTGTCATTCCTGAACTGCCTCCCATCTCTGTTCTCCTCAGGTCCACCCGGTGCCCCGCTTCCCGGCATCCCCCCAGGTCTCACAAAGTGACCGGGTGGCGGGAAGGGGGTTTTCATTCCGTGGGGAGGAGGCATCCCAAAGCCCCCTGGCCCCGGTGGGGGCCCTCTGTGCATCATGTGAGGGGGCATGTGTCGTGGTGGCATCAGGGGAAACCGCTGCAGAGGAGGGGGTGGCATTCCGGGCGGTCGCTGGAGTGGTATCAAACCAGGCCGGGCACCCAAGAGGCCAGTGGATGGAGTCTGCAACCCAACGACGGGCGCTGGCGGCGGGGGCGCAACTCCTTGAGTGCCTGAAACAAACAGAGACATGCCAAGTAAAACCACAGGCTGGCGGGAGGGGACAAAAGAAAAGGCATCATCTCAAAAACAAATATTCTGAAATTATCTTATAAAATGAGTAACACCAAAACTGAGTGGTGGCGTGGGGGGGAAGAGAGCAGCCTACAAAGCTTCCTGGGCTGGTTTACATACTGTTAAGAGCGCATCGTTTTTAAACAGCAGTTTGTGCCATGCTGCAAGTAATTAATATTGCAATGGCAGTAACTAATCGCTTATTCAAAGGCTTCCTTCTGTGAAGCAGCTGCTGCTGTTGCGCAGGTCAGAGCTCTCCCAGATCTCCAGCTCGGTGTCTTGCTTTGTCAACTGACTGCTGACGAAACACCTTCCTAACAGGTCACGCTTCCCGGGCTTCTAATTAAAGCCACCTCACCCTGTTCAGTTAGTTTTAAAACATCCTCCACTGCAAACATCAGTGGAATCATAGCTGCTAAAATGCCCTGAGATCTGACTTGGCCACCAACAGGATTTCTCACGCGCGGGAGAGGTAGACAGGGAGAGGCAAGGTCAGAACAGGGCTGGAGTCCAAGTGGAAGATCACAGAGGGCTCAATGTACCGTTCCACAGAAAAGGGATACAACAAAGTTTAATTTAGTAGAATAAACCTTGCAACATAAACTAAAAGGAAATGCAACAGGTAATGTCTGGATTTATTTATTTTTAAATGCAGTTCTTCATCCTTTACAGCACATACCCAGTACCAGCTATTTTCCATTTCTGTTCCTGGGCTCCTGTTTTTATCATGGTCTTCATAAGAGGGAAAAAATTAACTCTCAAAAAATACTGTTTGAGAAAGCTCAGCCCAAAGCTTGTTGGCATCAACACAAGGAGCCAAGATGAGTGAGGATTACTGAGCTCCAGAGAAGTTCATGCCAGTAAGTGAGTGCCAGCTTATCCCATGTGCCTCCTTCTGTTGGAACCAGCAGCACTATCGTCTCATGCGCTCTGTAGCCTTCAGGCTGCATCTATCTGCCCTTTCTGCTCACTAGCAGTTAAGTCACCTGAAACTAAGCTCCCTATCTGGGAAAGCATGTGTTGTCTTTTAAACTCCTGCACTGAAACTTTCAGGAATCAACAGCTGCCAGCAGAACAAACACAAATCCCTCCTAATCCACCTTGCCCTCCCTTATACATTTGTTGAGACTATGAATAATGCTTTATTTCTACATATATTAATAAAAATGAAAGTTAAGAATACAGGTTACATAGAATCTTGTAACTCCTGCTCTAGGTAGAACTAGAATGTGAATTAATACCAGAATTACATACTTGGCAATGTCACCAGTGAACACTGCACCTAGATTGCAGCTGAATGAGTACAGTGGAGCAGACATCCCAAATAACCTTCCCCCAGCTGATTGATTTAGTGTCTCTATCCCCAGTACGGCTGAGCCTTCTGAAGAACACAGACGTTGCTCTTTCACCTCACTACTTCTTACGCTGAAGAACATCTCTAACTGGTTTTATCTGAGTGCTCTTTATACTCTGATTAGGAGGAAATAGATTTTGTGGCTCAGGAGAACTCAGGCCACAGAGATGTGAATACTCTTCTGCCCGTGGCATCACCTTACCTTCCCCTCCAACAGCCTCTTTTATGACATGGCTTGATAGGTCACACTCTTTGAAAGAAATGTTCCAGCAATAACAGCCTACTTTTTTTGCATGTGCCCCCCCTCCACCCCCTTTTTAACTGTAAAATACACAGCCCCCACCACCTCCTGTTCCAAACCAGGGCTGTAAGTCACCTGAGCTTAAACCGCTCCCATGACTTAGTACAAGACAGACACATGGCTAATGGTATCTTCCGAGAATGTTATTTTGCTGAAGTCCGAGGTTTGGGGATCATTTTTGTTGATAAGTAAATTCTTCCACAGAAGATGAAAAATAAGGCAGAAAAACCTGAGATCTAACAAGCTGAAAAGGAGAAGCATATGCTCCTCCTCAGTGGCAGCAGGGTAGAGGTGGGTTACAACAGTATGAACATGAAGCAAGCGTGATGAGCATTTTTTTGAACTTAACAAGTACAAGTAATTTAACTTCTCAATCTTACTTCTACACAAAACGCAGCACGGAAGCAGCAGCATAATGGTAGCCAAACTCATTCTCTTTCAATCTGGGCTGCATCAGCAGGGTAGCAGAACACTTTTTATTTTACATCAGCTCACTCAAACATTGAGGCTGAAGCACACGGTAGAAAGAACTGCCAGAGTTCCCTTGCTGTGCTGACAAACCTGGCACAGATTACAAACTTACTCTGAAAGAGCTGTCCAGAAACACATCCAACTTTACTGAAGATGCTCAGGAAAAATCAGTGGTACAGAACGCACATGGCATGTCTAGGAAAGCTGAAAGCCCTTCGTTGTTTTATACACGGAAAGACAGTATGGAAAATTTGAATAGTGTGTCAAACTTGAAAAGAAGTACCAGCGCTCCTACAGAAACAGTAACTGTGATTTAATGACCATCTTATACCTGTGCAGACAAGTGATGGAATTTTATCTGCCCCAGCCTGTATTTTATCCATCTGTTCCTAACCGAGCCTTGCCGCAGTAGCTAACTTTGTCTTCTTGCTTATGGGTATGAAATGAAACCATCCCTTTCACCAGCTCCTTGCTCCACGTGACTTGGCTACCACATGGCTTTTAGTACAAGACATGGCTTGTATGTAATGCTGGAGATATAATCCTCAAACCTTACACCTAATATGTTTCTGTTCAGATGTATAAAAACAGACTGCTTTCACAACTCATTTGCATTTGTAACTTTTACCAGCAATGCACTGAAAGGTCCTCAGAGCCTGCGAAGAGTGTTCACTCTGCTGAGTGCAGATGCAAGTGCCCAAGGAAGTGTTGCTGCAGATGTGCAAGAACAATCACACAGTGTTAAAAGTTTGGTAATTCCACTTTACTCGTAAGACAGCCCCAAACGCTAGAGCTGTCCTGAAGAAGTGTCTTCTATCCAGGGAAGTCAGAGGAGTCGTCCTTACTGTTTTGATATATTAGGTAAAAAGCCAGATTTCTGCATCACTGTAATTCCGCTTCTGATTATCTTCTCTTCTGGCTGGACAAATCCCATGTTCCCTTGTGATAATTATCATTGTAACAAATGCTAACATAACTGAAAAGTGTAGCAGCTGCTTTCTTATTTCAATTACTTTTATTCTTTATGGAACCCTGTTCAGTAAGTGATTAGTGTCTCTTATAATCTGTTGAATTACTTCTCAGCTGTGCTGTTACACAAAAGCAAGTGGAGGAGTTGTGTTCTCTGAGTCTGACACAGCAATCCTGCTTCACATACACCTCCTTTGCAAACCTGATAGCAATATATATATATGAGAAAAAGAAGCCAAAAGCTTACGATTCCAGCAGGACAGGCTAAAGGTTTACACACTGAGTCTGATGCTGACGTTCTGCAGCATTTAGCATATCACATTAATTCTCCTATCATTCTCTAGTGGGGAATGCTGCATCTTAAAACTAGAACATTAAATACTACCAGAAAATTCTTGAAAGAGGGACAGTGTTGTAAGTCTTGTGTCTTTTTCTGGAGTTTAATACAGAATCCTTTAGACCAGGCCAAGACTGTACATAAAGAGCCTTAACTTAAGAGCCTAAATATTGACTCAGCTTAAATAACTTGCCATAAATACCAACGTTTTTCAGGATAGTCAATGTCAATCACTGAAGCCAGGAGAAGCTTGCTCCTATTAATTCAAGATGCTTAAACAAGGATGTAAGAATCAAACTACATTATGTGTTGGTTACTGGTATTAAGACTGCTAAAATTCCTGCTTTGTATAACATGAAAACACTCAACGGATCCAGGTCAAGGGAGTCACCGAAGCAAAACTGAATTCCATGAATGGTGCTTGAGAGTTCATGTTCCCTTACCTCTGAATTGTCAATTTATGAAAGCAAGTCATACATATCATTAGCAAACATGCAGAGTTTGTTATGCTTTTAAAATGGGCTATGACCAGAAAATTAGAAATATATTAATCACTGTTCATATCCTGTGTTAATAAAAAGCTCATCCTTCCTGTGAAGGAAGCATCCACTCTGTAATATAGTAATATTTGGGTGAGCTCAGAGAATATTGTAGTCTGTCTTTTATAATTTCATGCAGATTACAAAAGGACCATGTAGTGTCTTAAGAACAAACCATCAAGGGAGAAGAGTAATTCAGTAGGCATTAACAGGAAATTAATAGCAAGTTCGATGAGAACTACAGTGTAATTAATCCTTGATAATATGTAATTATCACTGTAGGAATTTTGGTAAAAAGAGCAGTAGACCAGAACCTACAAACTGCAGTATGGTGTATTTAATCAAGATAATAGATCACAGAATTTCCATATTAGAAACACAGCACCTGCATCAGCAGTTTATTACTGGTCCAAATTACAGCATTTGCTCAACACTAAGAACAAGTTGGCAAATCTAAAATGATTTAAAAGCCTGCCACTTTCTGCAATATGCACACGGAAAAGGAGTCTAAAAATATCTGCTTTGCAGATCATTTAAAAAATTACATATGAGCGCATACTCACAAAACCAGTTACAGTCTGGGTAGTCTTGTCCAAATTAAGAACAAGAAGCTATAACAGCAGCAAATGGGATCAAGGATACAACTAAAATCAAAACAACCCAAGGGTGGTTTTCAGAAATAAGCACAAAAAATTCAGACAAGATGTCCATGAGGTATCACTCCTCTGAAGCACAAATATGTCTTTGTTGGAACTGATGAAAGAATTACATTGGGGGAATGAATGAAATTAGCAGAGATGGAACAGAACATAACTTACATTACTAAGAAAGCATATGAAATCTTACAACCATCAATTTAGAGTTACTTTGTAACATATCTTCCATATAAAAACTGAACAGATAGATAGATAAGCTTCATTTTTCAGTTACAAACATCAGAAAAGAGCTCCTGCGTTTGTAGATTACATAAGGTGTTCTCAAGCGAGGTTTAGATTTCTACGACAGCCTCTTCAGAGTAATCTTCACTCCTTGAATTCAGCCTGCTGAAGTAAGTTCTTCTATCCTGCCCAAATACCTGAAGAACATTTCTTCACTCTTCACATTACACTGCTCAAGCCCCTTCACCCCTATTTCCCCAAGCAGAGTCCTCATTACATACTTCATGATGCTGTCAAACAAATCTTTCTTCCACCTTCTTATCTCACCTTGGAGAGCCACATCATGGGAGCGTTTAATGAGAATTTGAGGACTTCGTGAGAACTCAGTCATGCCACCAGTCATCTATTCAAACTTCTGAACCATACCCTTGTGAACATGAGGTCCTTCAGTCTGAAGCACTTGTCTGCACTTCCCCATGGAGAATTGTGAGTAATCCTGTACCTACTCACTTACTTTGCCCAGTCCATTTGCCTCTGACCTGTACAAGATGCAGGTCATCACTAAGGCTACATTTAAATTGTCAAGCCTGCAAGTACTTCTGGGCTCCAGGACTGCAATGCATATGTAGATTGCATCTCATGTCTGCACATGTGGTGAAACCCTGGCCCACTCCATTTACCATGCTTTCATTTCCCTAGGAGTGAAGCCTGACACACAGAACGAGAAGGAAGGAATGATGATGCAGCCTGGCCAGCTCTTGAACTTGGGGGACACGGAGGGCAAGACTTTAAGTGACACTTCTTTGCTATCTAGATCAGCACGAGTGGTGGAAAATGTCACCTCTTTCATGTTTTTCTTCCAGCCTAAGGAGAGACCAGATCTGGCCCCTCACACACAAGAGCTAAGCTCAATCGATGAGTGAATCAAAGTGGTTTTAAGAAGACCATTTCAATTGTGTTAACTTACTGAAAAGTAAGTTTTAAAGGCAAAGACAACTGATATTAAACTTTAATCATGTAAAACATTATAATCTGTTTCTTCACGTTTTCTTCTATCTTGTATTAGACTGTGAACAGCCCCCCTTACCTCCAAAATGTCAGGATGGAAGGATTTCACGTAACCCCTTGACTATAAATAACTACTTCTTGAAATAAGACACTATCACTTAAGTAAACACACAGATCTCTAAGCTATTACTTCAGAACTACTCTGTATGCTCACACATGCTATCTGATAAAAAGAAAAAACTCTCCTATCCACTTGTTGATGAATGTTGAGAGAAGTTGTCCATGTGGTCAGAGTGACTTCATCTGCCTCTACTATTCAGTAAAGAATTTAATAAAACCAAAGGCAAGTTCTTGATCAGATCTATCAAATTCAGCTTCCTTGGATTTGTAAGAACAAAAAAAGAATGCTCCTGTCCAAGTAACTCACGTGGGTGTACTGTTTACTTCAATTTTCATTTTGCAAGAAATGTACACATTTTCTTATGTGTATGGTGATACAGCAGCCTGCAGAGTAACTTAACACATTCCAAAGGCTTGGCATAAAAAGTTCAAGTTATGCTGTACAAGACACAGCACTGTGAAAACTTCAAACATCTGGTAATAGTATATTACAGTTACAAAAAGTGTAATATGATCTTTAAGATGTGAATGTCTCAAATGTATAGTCTATAATCTGTACCACTACAAAATTCTCTCAATCCATGGTGTCACCATAAAGCTTCTTAAGCTTTTCTCTGTTTGCCAAGTGTCCCAAGATACTCTAAAACAACCAAGCTGCTGGTTTTGCAGATCTACTTTGATGGATTTAAAAAAGCAGACTCATTTGCAGAGAGAAGCAACTCTTCACTGTTGAAAGATGCCCTTTAAAAGGGTCTTATTTTGAGCTTCCAACACAAAGGATCCAAAAATCACTTGTCATGGCTAGACAACTTAGCCATCAAATAACCCAACAGAGCTGTAAGCAATCGGGGAGATCAATCTTTTCGGTTTTTTTTTCCAGTGTACCCTGCAAAGTTCTGGGCAGAAACACACTAAACCAAAGCCAGCTTTTTCATTCACTTGTTAGGCTCTCATTTAGAGGTCTGAAATCCCACAAATGTAATACTCTCATTAAAATTTGTAGGAAACGAGTCTCCTGGGTATATGCTTGACACTGAGCCATTAAAGGCCATCCTAAAATCCATATTTAGCAGCCTTCTGTATCATTAAACAGTATACAATCTCTTCAAAAATCTAAGTTCACATCATATCATGAAAAGTAATTTATGTAAGATATCCAAAGTTAGCTTGGTTTTGCTAGTCAAAACACCATTTCGTAATATTGAAAGAAGGTAACGTACTGCTAAAAATGTTTCAAAACCTGTAATACTGCAGAGCTGAATAAAAGCACTTTCCCCATTTTATTAAAATTATTTATTCCACATATTAAAAGTATAGTGCATTTTCACAATTTAAAAAATACATTAAAAAATACTGTTTGTAAGTTAATTTTATACATGTAATAGTTGAGTTTAAAACACAGTTCATATGTCATACGATATTTTGGTATAAGTTAATTTTCTATATGGTATAAACCTCCGTTTGTTCAATGTAGACAGCATTTTGTTCTGTCCTGAATTTGTAACTTAAACATTACAGCTTTTTTGTTTCTTCAATAATAAAAGCAAATTTATTGTTCCTTTGTGCAAAACCAAGCCTCTAAACATGATTTAAGACTCAACTTTACTTTCCCATGAACTGTAAGTCAGTGCAAAACAAAAATTGTGTTTTAAATTCAGGGGAACAATGAACTGAAGAATATATACAAAAGTGAACTTACCAAGATGTGGAATAGCTTGGGTGACTGGAGCAGGTACATTAGTAGGTGCTACAGGAGGTGGAACGGTTCCATATATTTTGGAACTATCAGTAGTTTCAGCAGTCCCTCTGGATCCAGAAACCACTGTTGGGATGGGATTTCCTATAGATGAATCTTTTGTAGTGTCTTCATTCACACCAGTTGCTGTAGCTAAGAAACAATGTATTGATGTATTAAAAAAAGTCAGCTTTTTTGCTCACACGATACCTTCCTTCTACTGCTGCCTGCCTAAGATTTAAACACTTACAATTTGGGATGTTTACTGCCGGAGTGTGAGGAACAGATACTGGAGGAGTTATAGGTGGTGGTGGTCCAGGAGGAAGGAAGCCTATAAAAAAAAGTATACATTAACACTGAGTATGACTCTACCAAAACATACTTGTGCAGTTTATATGGCAGATGTTTTATTTGCTACATGGTTAAAAGAGGACTTAATGTTCCTCAAAATATATAAATATACCTGGGGGTAAATGCATTGGGTTGAAACCAGGTCGTAGAAATGGAGGAGGTGGCGGTGGCGGCACTCCAGGAGCAAATCCAGGAGGTGGGATTCCTAAAGGTGCTGTGAAAGCAGGTGGTTGAAGCGCACCAACCACAGGAGGACCTGATGGATGTGGGGGAACCTAAGGAAAAAGGAAGGGGAAAAATGTGTTACCTCAAGACTCAATGGATTATTTGTTGTTCAGCTGTGGACTGCTGTCTTCTGTGCTCTGTCCATCAAACCCAGGAAATTTAAGCTACCTTAAATTACTCTGCAACAAGGTGACTTACATAATTGATCTAATCAGCAGTCATAGAACTCCTACAAGTCAAAATATCAACAGTGATCTTGTTCACCTTTTTTCTTAAAGAAAAAATTATTCGCTGTGGTAAATCAATATTAACGCATGCTGGTAATTCATCTAAATATACTCTTCCCACATTAGCTGGTACTCAAGTGATCATAACTGACTCACCGCCATGGCCATCAAAATTTCATAATTCCTGCATCAAGACCCTTCTTAGCTCATTTTTTATTTCTAAAGGAGAAGTCTGTACTGGTTTATTCTCAGAACTGAAAGCAGTGGCATCAAATCAAAGTAAGCAAAACACTCTCTTTAAGCCTGGAGAAGATGCAAAAGCTGCCAAACACCCAATAGCACTTCAAAGTTCTGTTCCAAGTTCTTTCCCAATGGCTAGGTTAGTGAGCTGAGGCACATTAAAACTTGTACTATGAGAATTTTAAAATCAATTACTTACAATAGGCTTATAATTCATTAGGCTTTAGTGTAGACTACTTTTTATCTTGAAATGGGTTATTCACTGGTTTATAATAACCTGTTGATTAGGCCCAGGCCTGAAGTTAATCTAACTGAGCAGGATATGAGAAACTACTGGACGTGGCACAAGACTTGCCAGACCTGACAGGTAACAGTGTGTGAAGCTGGTAAAAGTTACACCCTCAGAGATGGCTGGATTCTGCAGATAGTTAAAGGGGTATTATGTGAATAACAGCCAAACTTCAGAGAGGAGTAGAAAGGAACACTGGGGACCTTCTGGGGACTAGGTCCTTGCAAGGCCAACATTGTGCAGGTAAGCCTATCTAGGAGTATCACATAAGGCCAAAGAAGAACATGAGCACTGAGTAACCTTGAAGGCGTTGCCAGTGATCACAGTTAAAGCTACCCAGCACTTAAAACCACCTCCCCACCTCTTAAGAGTCCCAAACACTGAAGCCAAATACGAATGAAAGCAGTTCTGCTTGCATCAGAGGATAAAACCACATCAGGTAATTCATTAACATGCAATGGTATTCCACAAAGTTATTTAAAACAAAATGAGTGGAATATAATGAGCTTTTTCCTTTAGGCACAAGGCCACATTTGTGTACTACAGAACACGTTACTTTTAGTACTACCACCACTAACGTCATCACAGTTGAACTTCATTTGAAAGTTTTAAGAACTATTTTTAAATTATTAAACTATTCTAATTTTAGGACCAGGTAAGACAACTGAACTGGTCAAGTGTAAGCACAAAAAAAAGTTCATAGTGAAAAAAAAATATGAAGACTCAGTACACTTCTCTGATCCTGGCCTGAATTTGTGAAGATGCAAGTTTCTCTGTCATAGGAAAAACTGAAGCTGATGAGGCACAGACAAGCAATCAGCATACGCAATATATTCTCAAACTGTCTCGTTTCTCCTTTCTCCTTTCTTTTTCAGCATGGATTTAAGGAAAATAAACAGAATCACTACATTTTAATACAGTAATAGCTATTAAAACTCTCTGAAATTAGAAAATTCACTTCTGTTCTCAAATCACATAATTATCTAAATTATGTGTCTTCAATTGATTTCAATTATCGATCTCTTCTGAGTGTCTATGATTATCATAGTTCATAAATCACATTTTCTCAAGATATAAAATAGTTTTTCTCACACTTCTTCCCATTTGGGATAAGCATACTACTATTTTAACAGTTACAAGAGAAGCTATTAATATGGAAGTTGTAACGTGTCTGTCAATAAGTACAGTTAAAAGAAATCACAGAATGGTTTGGGAAAAGACCTTAAAGATCATCTAGTTCCAAGCCCGCTGCTACTGGCAGGGAGACCCTCCACTACAATTCTATTATTACACGTGTTACTGAGTAATAATTATTACATGCTACTTAAACTAATGGCAAAATTTCCAAGTGTTCTTTCAGTGAATGGACGTGCATCAGCTTTGACTAAAGAACCATTGTAACAACAAAGGAATCCCCAAATGCTGTTCAAAGAGGGTATACACAACATGAACAAACATGAAACCAACATGCATATTTTAGAAGGTCTACACTTACTTAAGTAAACAGTGAGGAAAACTAATGAGGAAAACAGTATAAAATGCAATCATAGAATTGAGAGGATGCAATTCAGTCTATTAATAAAAAGAATCTACTGCAATAACGTAGCTGGGACTGAGAGAGCTGATATTAGAAGGACAGTCCTACAATGCTTCAAATAAACATCTGGCAGACACACAGAGGTTCTGCCTACATTAGCATTAGAGCACCCATGAGGTTTTGGAGCAAATCGCCCATTGTTCCCACTAACCACGTGCTGACTCAGCTCCCTGGACTGTTCTGGTATATGCAAACTACATCCCTTTTCAGGGAAATCAAACCAGATGCTCTGCTCCTGCTGGGCTCACAGCATGCTCCAAACCCTAATGGGTTCTGGTTTTTTTCAAGTCTTCCATTGCCACTGTGACTTAGCAGAAAAGGAATGTTCTTCTATGAGACCGTATTGCTCTTTTACATCACAAAGCTCAAATAACGGATTTCCTGTGCCACAGTCAATTTATGGCACAGGGAAGTTAACTTCATAAACTGACAGCATGGCCAGTCTGCTAACAAGAGCATTTTTGACTGGGGACAACAACCTGACAAACACATGCACAAAATCAACCAGTTACTATTCAGTGTATTTCCTCATATTGTCATACTGAATTATTATTTAAAGTAAGTTTTTGTTTAGATATGCAGAGCAAATGAGAAGCAACTCTCACCTGTGGAGGAGGTACTGTTATTGGTGCAGGCATGGGAACAGGCATTGGAACAGGTAAAGCTTTAGGTACAGGTGACACAGGTTCATTATGTGTAGCTTCTGCACCTCCATTTTGAGCTACCTCATTTTCAGATTTCTTGGGAATACCCTTCCACTCTATTAATAAAAAACAAACAAGAAATAAGAAAAACCCCAGAAAAACCTATCAGCTCAATAGAAGGAGAAAAGTAGTCAAGTACTGCCATGTAAACTGCCATGTTTTGTGATGTTTAAAACAATTATGTAACTGAAATTATTCAAATACCAAGACGCAGCTAAGAAGCATTTAAACATATTTCTGACAATAAAAATTTCACATTAAACACAGTACAATAGATCACTGAAACATACAAAGTAAATTTATTCCTTTCATTAGTCATTTAACAATTCTTTGCACTTTACAGCACTTATGTATGCCCAGGGCTCTGAAACACATTATCTGTAACAAAAACACTAAGGCTGCTTTGGGACAAGCTTTCAACAGATTCATTCCATTCCTCTTGTGCAAGAAGGCAGCAGCTTTTTTACTCATTTGAGAAGTCACTTATGAAAAAATAATATCTTTTTAAGTCTTGAACAAGGAAAATGGGAAGACAACAATAAGGAGTTGCAGCAAAATAAGAAGAGAAACGTCAAATACAGCATTAAACTCATTTTACAGAAAAAATATATGCCTCCTATTGTTTCTCAGGACTTCCTGGGAAAAGACAGCTAAGCAGAAAAAAAGGATCAGTGAAGACGCATTATGGGAAAGAGAAAAGCACCAAGAAGACTCCATGGTTATGATTACCCTTCCTTACTTTAATTTCAAACACACACACAACTTACTTTTGTATATGTATCATGAAGAGATGCTACTACTTAGAATAACCACCACCTCATTAAGGCAAATTGGACAGAATGACAAAAACCTGAAATAAAGATTCAAAAACCAGACAGCACACCACACAATGGTTAAAACCAAGATAGCAGTCTAGAGCATTAACTCGAAGAACTCTGGGCAATTTCCATTTTCAAGTACTGCATTCATTTAGTATTACTTGTAAAAATCACAAAAGCCAGCACACCAGCAGCTCTGTATTCTTTCAAAGCCTGTAACTGATTTGAAGCTGCTGATTATAACAGGTGGTATGGTTAATACAACCATAGAAGCCCAATTTTCACTGCTTGCATACAAAATAACAAGAATTCTGTTAGGTCTCTATAAATACAAGACTTGCTAAAGAAACTGAAAATGCCACAAGTGTGAAAACTAAAGGCACCTTTAAAAAAAAAAAATAAATAAAAAAAATATATATATAAAGTTATTGTCAGCTGAGTTGCTATACAAGTACGCCTGATGAGGGACTGCCCTGAACTGCTTACAAACTTTCTCCAATCCATGGGTTACACGTGCTGCACTTCTTAACCATTTCAAGAATTTTATATGCACCTCAGAGTCACCGAAGTCAGCCACACCACCTTCAGTACACCAGCACAAAGGACAATTTCTTTTTTTTAAAAGCATTTAAAGATGTAACAATGATTTACCTGGACTAAGAGTTTCATTGTCCAACATTCCTCCTTCACAGAAACTTTCAAGATCTTCAGGTTTCACTTTGTCCCATGGTATGTAAGTAACACCCAACTCTACATCCCAATACTGCTTGTAATCTGGCTTTATTCCTTTATTCAAAGCCCATGCAATCTTGGGGGGGGAAAAATACACGTGGTCAGTAAAAGTTTTCCATTTTAATGGATTTAATACGTAGTTCTCACAAAACAGCATTAACGTATCAGGTTAAAAAGCAAAAAGAATACTCTTAATTGAAACAGCAGGAAACATAGGTTGGTTACAAAACTCGGAAATAATAGGATTTTTAAAGCAGACTTAGTTCTTATTTCTTGGCCTGACTTTTGCACATAATTTGTGGAAAAGCAGAAAGGCAGTTTCTTCAAATATTCCCTAGTCACTAAGATTAATTCTGTTCCCCTTCAGAGGACAGTGTCACACTCTAATACGATATACTACAAAAGGAAAAACTTCACCAACGAATGCATTCTTCCTTACTTATTAGTAGTCTTTGTAGGATTATCATACATAATTAAACTCTGTTATAAGACAAATAACCAGCAACAAGAAAAACACAGTTACAGTCCACTGCAGTGACTAGAAGAGCACCATTTTTGTTGGTTAAATAGACAATTATCGGCAATCTTTCAAGGAAACTGATACAAGTTCCACTACTCATATTACAGCACAGGAAGAATACTTATCAAGAAATGAAGTGGCCCATTCACATAAATTTACAGAATACTATATCCAGAATACATAAAAGTGTAGAACAGATGAAAAAGAATTACGTAATTACAGTAACTTTAGAACAGTTTGACATTTTCCAGGAAGTACCTTTATAGATTTCTGATTGACTTTGAAGTTTCCTCGGCTCAGTTTTTGCAGGGCGCGGTAAGCATCCTGCCTGTGAACCATTACAATATAGGCACATCCTCTAGGCGGTATCATCTGTATTTTAAGGAACAAAAAAAAAAAGAAATAAAAGGTTTGCTAAGGTTTGGTAGCACATTAGCAAAGTAATGACCAACATACAAGTGTTCTATTACAGAGAGCTGGAACATCAGCAGGTGTTTCAAAAAGGACTGTGGAAGTATGAAAGAAAATGACAGTTTAAGACACTAAGATAGTATCTTCTGGAAACACAGATTTCTAGTAAATTAAAAGCAACTCGTTATGTGCAAAGTTTTAAACTCTGTTCGGTGAGAGAATATGGACAACTGTTGTGTATTTAATCCTTTAAAATTGTTAAGCAGCAGTGCTCATGTAAATGCTGTGGTCTGGCAACTAGTTAGTTTGTTGGAAGAAACAAGACACTCTAATACCCTGCTTCATTCCAGATACCATAAGCTGCCAGCTGCACCTCCACATTCAGTTTTATCTGCGGTTTTGTAATAATTCTTGTTATTTGTAATGCATTTGAGAAAAAACTTTGATGTTGTTTTATAAAATTTGGGAACAGGAAGAAAATTGCAGTTGCTTTTTTTTGTTTGTTTGTTTAAATGAAATTTTATAGCTACCAGAACAGCTATCATTAATATACAAAAATACCTTTTAAGTACAGCAAAGCATAACAAGTTCTCCATATTTACGACTAAAATGACAGAAGAGAAACAAGGAAAAGAAACAAGAATACCAGCTGAGAGTCTACATTTCTATAAGCAAACAAAATGGAGCAGACAAGGAACTCGGTACTAGAGTATTTAACTCTGTACCCATCTCCTCAATAGCCCTTTCTCATTCAATTCTCTCCAGAGAGAGTATGATTTTTTTAATGAATGTGGGATAATCTTCTGTATTACCCTCAAGAGCATTTTTAAACTGCAAGAAACTAAAGCAATTACCTTCTTGTTTTTTTATGAAGTGGCCAAATGAACTGAGTTTACACATTAGAAAACAAAATATAGGAAATGAGAGCTCTTGAATCTTTTGACTGTAGCAAAAGTAAAGCTGTCTTAAAACAGTCTGAAAAGACTTTCTGTATGTAACCAAGGCCTACACTGCAAGCGTAGCTTACACTGCAGCATTTATACTTACGTTTATTGATTCAATTGGGCCAAACTCCTCCAAAAGACTTCCAACATCCTGTTGAGTTGTCCTTTTGTCAAGTTGTCCTACCCAAAGTGTAGTACTACAGACTACAATCAAAGAGTTAACACAGATTGTAAGAGCACTTGGAAATACACATTTCACAAGTCAGAATGTCAAAATACTTATTTTAATATCGTTGATTATTCAAATAAAAATCAGCTAATATTAATACGTATATTTTAATCTTTAGGAGCGTTTGGTAAGAAACCTCTTTTTCTTGCCTGCCTGGAGGTGTGTTAACAGTTAACCACAGCAACTACATCAGAATGGCTGTTAGAATGCACTAAGTTCTCTAGTTAACTAGTATTGAAGTGACCTGCAAGTTCTGATGATTGTGAGTTGGTCAAATGATCACAGAAAGAGAAAAAATGCTTTGCTGGTAACAATGCTCCACGAAATATCCCAACATGTATAGTGGGTATTTCACAATAAAAGTAACTTTTTCTGCTTAGTATGAAATCCACGCTATGGGCCACCATCACAAGCTATGGATGTACTTACTGTCAAAACTATTACATTGCTTATGGTGATATACCCACCACTAGCAAGATTTTCCTCCAGAATGTGGTGACAATTCAACTACAACAAGCAATCAAACTTTTAACCTCTTTAGTGACTTATTCAATGTCATTTCTTTCTACAGTTAAGTGGAAAAGTATTGACACAAGGTTTGTCTTTCAGGAAAGAGTAAGCACCATGCTTATCTCACTTCATGCTTCGAGGTAATAAAACAGCAGATTGAGCTCAAAGTATCATGCTGCTGACTACTGCAGCAACATCTAACATTGACTGATGTTTTTCTTACCAAGTGATATAAAACTGCAAACATAAAAAGCATTAGGTGATAGAATCTGGGACTGACAAAAGCCTATGTTACACCACTAAAAAGCCAGTAAGCTTTTATGGAACAACTACTAAGCCTTTGCAGTCCTTTTAAAATAATGGTATTATCACTCACAAGGTTTTGCCTAGTTAAAGCTCTTTAGTTTTCATCTCTCATGTATGTAAAAGAATGTTCTCATTTTATCTGCTGACCCGAGAGAAGATTCCACACTCCCCAGATATATTCAGAAGACAACTACTACATTCTGTCTATAAACACAGGCAAAGCAGAGATTATTTCGGAAATCTGAACATTAGCCTGTGTGTTTTCCAGGTCAAAGTTCCACTCCAAGTTTGAGACACACATGACATCAAATCATTAGAAAAAATGTAATAATGTGCTCAACTTCTTGATGCTAAATCTGCTTTACCTTGTATGTCTCAAGGTAAAGGATGGAAAAGAAAAACATGGTGTTTCAGCTTCTTCTTTCCTCATTTTACAGCCAAAGTATTTGTGGCTTGGAGATACGCCAAAGGTGCCTAACTATCTACTATGAGTAAAGGAAGTATAGGGATGTGTGGTGAATTTAATTCTTACCAGCTTTACAACAGTTCAGAAAATAAATCATAACAGAATTTACTTTTATTCTGCCTGGATGAGTCTTGGAACCTACATCAAGTAGCATTAAACCCAAGAACAAAAAATAAAAATTAAAAAATAACACACATCAGACTAAGAGGTGCCTTCTGGGATAACCTGAGCAGGTATCATATACTGAAGGTCAGTGGACTTGTGAACATTACATTTTTTTAAAAGTCTGATAGATACAGTTAGATAGATTAATTTTTCTAAAATATCCATTTGTCATCTTAGTATTCCACTTTACACAGGCATAGTATCTACTGTAGCATCTTCAACTTCACAGAACTCTAAAATTCATTATAGAAAATACTGGGCACAGGCAAAAAAAAAGTCCATATATGAGGCAGAAGGATTGGACCGTCTGAAAAAATGGTATTACAAGAATTTGCATAGTTACATCAACAATAAAGAGAAAGAACAAACTTACCACTAACAGTTTCTGACTTGATCTGAGGAAGACCTTTTGACCTGCGTTCTCTCTCCCGCTCACGTTCCCGTCTTTCTTGTGACCGAGACTTAGGAGAGTGTCGGCGTCTATCCCTGGACCGAGACCGAGATCGACGATGGCGCGACCTTCGAGATCGGGAGCCAGACCTTGAACGTCTCCTTTTAGGTGACCTAGTTCAAGTAACAGCCATTTATATTCAATCTTTCTGATCCAGACATTGACAGATAGATAAGTATTTCAGATATCTATTTAAATAATCAAGCAAGAATTCAGTCAATTAAAAAAAATAAATCCAAGTTCATTCACATGCATTTAGAACTAGAACAGATTTTTACAGCAGCTTTATTAATGCACTCTGGCTGAGCAGTTGGTTACTTTTCAAAGTCTTCTTTTCATTTTGTATTGAAGTTGACTATTAAAATTATGTCCACGCTAACAGAAAAAAATTAAATCTGCTTAAATGAGGAATATGTTTATTGCTTTCACGAAAGAATGTCTAAAAAATAGATTAAACAAATTCTGCCACTGAAATTGTATTTTACGTCGTGTTCCAGTTCTAAACCACTCAAGGTCTGGAAGAGAGAGTAAGAAAGTCATTCAAAGAAGTCATATGAAACTTGGCAAAGGAGCAGCTTTGCTTTAATACTGGAGCCAGATTTGTTAGGCCAGCTGAGATACATAAAATACTGCCTCTGTGACAGGCAAAGTCCTATGGTATACTGGAACACAGATTTCTTCATAGGAGGAGTGTCTTTAGAGCATAGACAAAACTAAGCTATCATATCCTGCTTCCCTAAAATATACTCAGTATTAGCAGGCACGGAAGTAACTCTACCAATAGAAGACAGCTGTACAGACGCCAAATTTTCCTTAGAAGATAGATGACTTTCAGAAGTCCACAAGTATTAAGAGTCACTAATCTGTTTCCCATTTCAGTACTGCACTGTTTCTGAAGTACATACAACATCTAGCTGTATTTATACACAACTCCCCTCAGAGATAAGAAACTGAAAGGGTCTGGTTTTGTTCTCTTTTTCTGAAGGGTAAATCAAACAAAGCCGTGACAGTTTTGACTGTACTAAGAAATTTCACTAGTGTTGTCCATATAGAGAATAATACAGAGACAGTAATTTCTTGTAATTAATACTTAGATTAAATTGAAATGGACTCTTTTGCTAAATGTGTCTTTTTGCATTTAGTCACAGAATCCAACTTGTACAGTACAACTGCACACTTACAATAAACTACTTCTAAGGAAGTACGCTGAGCAGGGCAGCCCCCAAGAAGCCATCTCAAAATACAGGTAACAGGACTATGTCCTAAGGCACTGAAAACGAGCTCCACTAATAGTTCAAGGAGTTAGCTCACCTCTCAGCTATTTACTGTCATCTCAGTTAGAAGCTACCACCCCCGCAGATTTGGCAGCACAGCACCAGATTCTCTGTGCTCCAGATAATCAGCATTAACTCTCCTCAGCACTTGTAGAGAATTCATAAAGCTTTTTCTACTCTCTGGACACGACACACTTAAGTTCCTTACACTAAACCCCAACATTTGATGTAATATATACCCTCACTAAAAGAACTTTCACTAATATACCTTGATGCAGATCTAGATCTTGACTTTCTGTTATCAGAAACATGACGTTTTCCCTCTTGAGTAGGTGGCTGTTCCACTTCCATATCCTAAAAGATGGAGTTGACTGGTGAGTGGCACAAGTATTTTACTTAATTTTTTGCTTAGACTCAACTATGTAACAGCACTAAAATCATATTTCATATTCACATATGTGAAATTAAAATATAATGCAACTCTCCTAACAATCTTCACCACTACTTTATAGTCACTAACAGGGAGACAGTCCAGTATTAAATTAACTTCATACAATCACTGCAAAATATAATAAAATTAATTTACACAGAATTCTAA
Source organism: Nestor notabilis (assembly GCF_000696875.1). NCBI lineage: Eukaryota > Metazoa > Chordata > Aves > Psittaciformes > Psittacidae > Nestor > Nestor notabilis. Next base: position 27,790 of record NW_009943800.1, read on the forward strand.
TTCTCAATTTGCCAATTATTGTTTAAAAAATTACTTTAAGCGATATAAAAAAGCAAATTACAATATAATAAATTTGAAGAATGAAGCAGTAAGTCATCAAAACAACACATAAAATGTAAGAACATACTTAAAAAAAAAAAATTAAGTTCAATACAGCTCTTCCTTCCCTGTATAGAACATACTGTATCCTGCCTAAACTTTAAATAGCTTTCATGATGCCACCCTGGCAGGCAACATCAAAACAATCTCTTAGAAGGTACTGATTCAACAGAACTCAAGACTAAAAAAACTAGTTAAAAAAAATAGTCTTGAGTATTGTCCCTTTATTCCAAGTGTAAAGCAATCTAGAACCTGTGATATCACAGGTCGTGACATAAAGACAGCTTGGTACCATCTCTATTTCTCATTTTAGGATTTCCTTTGATTGGAACAAAAGAGGCAAATATATTCAACTTGTTGTTGTTTTGGGTTTTGTTTGTTTTGTTAATTACAGGCTCTTAAATAGACTTGCTCTTTGATTTCTTCTAAACAGTCACGTTACCAAACCAAAAATATCCTCCAAAATCTTAGAAACAAGAGAGAGGTGCTTGAATACACCTGAATTTTTTAAAATGTTTATAGACCTCTGAGTCCATTTCCACTATATTAATGATCTGCCAGGCCCCTAGAAGTTAACTCTTCCAGATCATTTCTCTCCAGAATGAGATTGCTTTATTAGAATGCAATGGAACACAATATTCCTGAAGCATGATGGCAATAGGAAAGGGAAGATGAAAGGAAGTGAGAATGAAATCCAAAGTCCTTGACAAAAGGAGGCATAAAGCATACATAAGCTGCTTTTACTAGACTTCTGAAGTACCAGACTTGTCATTACTGCACTGATGCTCTCTAACTTTCTCTCAGATGAGCAACCCTCACAGCCGTCTCTGTCCATGGTTATCATGAAATTTCATCTCCTGAACAAACTATACATGTTTGATAAAAAGACATATTTACAGTTTGTTTAATGCATGGGATCTTCACCTGCTGATGCGGTTTTTGCATGTGTGATTCACTCTGCACTGGAAAAGGAGACTGAAAAGTTTGCTGCACAGGTGCCGTTGGTGGAATCACAGGCTGAGCCATGGGTGGGAACTGAGGAGTAGGCAAGAGACCGAAACCTGGCATTTGCCCATTAGGAGGAAGCGGAACCTTTGGAGAAAAAAAAACAACAAACCAAAACCTTCCAGTTAGAGGGGAAAAAAAATTACATTAACTTTCCCAGTTTGCTTATTTAACATTGTATCTCTGCTCCAAAGTCACAATTAAAGACTAGAAGCCCAAGAAAGATGAAGCAGGTCAAGCATTCAGGTGTATAAAATAATAATCTTGTTCTTCAAAGCTTGACTTAGAACAGAGAAAAAATATGGTTCTTGGGAAAGCTGGAGGGCTAAGCCATATTCACTGTTCAACAGAAACACCACTTCCTTACTTCTGCACCAAAGAAACCCACAAAAGACAGAAAATGTAACACAACTGAGGGACAAGGGAAATCCTGAAGTTACCTGGTGGCGCATTGGATCCTGTTGCATTCCCATCATTCGCTGCTGGAAAGGATCCATATTGGGGAGTTGAGGAAATACTGGCTGTTGCATACCTTCTGCTGGAAATCCACTAAAACCAGTAATATTTTGGTGAGACAAGTCAGTATAAAGATTTTTCTTTATTTATTTTACCTATTTTTATGCATATTTACACATCCTTGCTTCATATTTAGAGAGAAAAATTAATGTATCTTTATTATGATCCCATTTGCTCTCTAAAAATGAAAACAGAGTGGCTTCCTTATCATTTCTCTACTCTAAGAGTAGTCCTTTAACGTTTAAAGAAAGGTTACATAAAGGTTTAAACATACATAAATATATATGTACATACTTATACGGTACTTATATGATCTTGCTAAAGATCTGTCTATGGAAATTCTTCATGAAGGTTGTCTGCTTTAGGCTAACTTCCTTCTTTTCCAGTTCCTCTTTTGGGAACAGAAGTAAGCCCTTCCCTCAATGAAAACAAACTTGCCATACTTTTGCTGGAAAAAAACCCCTTTATTTTGGGAAGAATTCAGGGCAGAGGAGAAAGGGGTATGTGTATCACACAAGGATGACAGTAATGCCATTCACTTCCCAATTCAACACACAGAATGGACAGTGCTCAGGGAATTAATGAGGTCTGCACAGTTAATAGGACCTGTTGACAGGATGCAGTTTGTGTTAGAAACTGAACAGGATTTCAAGAAGGTAAAGGAATTTCATGGTCATGTGAAATGGAACTTTGTAGTATTTTAAGGCATATTCTTGGATGATTCTTGACAGGTCAGATTTTCATATATTTTGTGTGCCCAAAATGAGACTACTGGAATCCAGTCTTCAGAGGCTTCTTACACAACTATAAGGAGAGACTCTGAAGTGCTTCCAATAGAACATTTTGAAAAGCCTAGTCCAGTGATCTTTAGTTGGGCATACACAAGCAGTGCTTACATTTGACCTACCTCAACTTCCTGTACTCCAGAGTTCCATCTGTATTATAGGCAAAATACTACCAATTTACTCAAAAACCATTTCAATTAACTAATACTTGTGGAACATAAAAGTGTTCAAGGTGATAAACACAGCAAGAGAGCTAAGACAAAGTTAGTGATTCTTTTTTTGAGAGCAGGGTTTGGATGGCATATACAGAAAGTAAGACATAGGGCCACATACTGAAGCAGGGAAAAAAGAAATATTGACTAACCCAGGTATTGAGCACCATCCAGCCTGTGCACTGAATGAGAGAGGGGTCCTGTGGAAAAAACTAGTATGTGATCATGTAATTTAAGACTTTATCATAATGCATATCAAACGGGAAACAGGACTCTGAGTTTGTCTGCATGAGTATTTAGTGTCGGAGAATGTAAAGCTGCAAAGCCAATTTTAATTTTTTTAATAGTTAAACTACCACAATGTTTGGAATAGCATTTATTCCCCAGCCAGCAAAGCAATCCAGCCGATTACTAACAATGCCCTGACACACTCAGTTGTGCAATAAAAACATGAAACTTATGCCGAAACCAAACCTGAGCTTTTCTCTACAGAGCACATTCCTCAATCGATGCAACACGCCAAACCTACACCAGATCACCAAAGTAAAAAGACAAAAAAAAAAAAAAAAACCAAACCCAAAACCCACCAGAAATTGTTAATAACATTTTAACTTGGGACTGTAACTGTTAAGCACTGAAGTGACTTGGACTCTTAATCAGCTTTCCAACCTTCTTTAGAACAAAGATTTGTTATTTTATGATGACACAAACTCACAAAGCTGGCTGAGAAACTGAAGGAGAAGGAGCTGAATCTTCTTTCTTTGAGTCTTCCACTGCTTCTGGTTCATCATCATAGTCAAACCGATCTAGCAGCTTCTGAAAGAAATTACATTGAGCCAACTATTTTTTCTGCATCTTGCACAATTGGCAGCCAAAACAGCCTTATTATTGAAGTCTTACTCTATATCTAACAGCTTTGAAATTAAAGACAAGGTTAGAATCAGAAAATAAAAAATCTAATACAGAATCAGAAACTGTCCAAAACCAGTTTTAATCAGCTTCAGAAAATGCAAAGGCTATAAAAGCAGGAAGCTGACCTCCAAACGCAAAGAGAAGAAACTAAATTTGCATCATTTTGCTCCTAAAAACTGGTGGACAGTCTTCTACTGAACTGAAAAAGTTAAACACAAAGAACAAATGAAGACTTACTTTGTCAAATGATGTTTTTTGCTCAGGTGGTGGGAAAGCAGGTTTTTGTTCTGGCTGTTGTGCTGCTGTAGTTTTCAGCTGAGCAGTAATAGCTTGAACCTGAGCCATCACAGTGTTATCTATGACAGGTGACTGGGGTTTTTGAGGCTGTTGAAAAGTCTGAAGAATTTGCTGAAGCTACAAAAACATATAGTATTAAGAATATTTTCTTACGTAAATACATAGTACTGAAAGAGTTGCAGGATATAAATTTTACATCAAATCAGGCAACAACACAGGATGACCACCAACAACAACCTGACTATGGAGAACTTCCAGCAAAACCAAAAGTCACTTTTTAAATACTTTGGTGGCAACACTCAGCAGATCCCATGATTTCAGTAGTCAGGCCTTTCTACGCTGCAAATCTTTAAATGTATCAAGCAATAAAACTCAGTATTTTGTTTGACATATTCTGGCTGTTCTTGAAACTTTGTAACTGCACCAGTTCAGAAATAATTATTGAGAAATACCTTACCGAATTTTCCTCAAGTACTTTAATTACTGGATGGAAGGGTCACAGATCATTCAAACATTGAGGTTAACTGTTACGAGTCTGCCACTGAATACCTCAAGGAAGCTTTTCGTTCTGCTTTAAATCGAGGCTATTACTTCCAGCATTTCCCCCCTCCCTCCTTTAACATAAAACCCAGTTAGAAGGGAACCAAATACAAACGGGTTACCTGTTGTCCTTGTGTTGTTTGAAACAACTGAGCTACAGCTGCAAAGGCATCAGAACTAGGTAACTGTGGCACAGTAGGTACTGAGTTAGCAGTAACTTGAGGGGGCTCTGAAGCAACCTTTGCTGGAGGGGGCGGTGAACCTGAGAGTTTCATAGGAATTGAGAAAGAGCTACATTACTTTCAAACATTCACCTTACTCTTCAGTGCATACACCTACTTCCTCAAAACAAGAGTCTATCTGCAATACTGTATTTAACCCCAAAAGTCCTGCCTAAGATACCCCAATTGCATATTCTATTCATTTTGCCTTTAGCTGCTCAATTCACTGCTCACATCTGCACATGGTATTCACTAAGAAAGTAAACAAATTAAAACAGCCCCTCTGAAAGCTAGTCCAGCACGGGATTTTAGATCACAACTCAGTGTTTGTAATTACACGATTTTAGGAAAGTTAAGATGAAAAACTGTTACTCAGCAATTACATTACAAGCAATGCACAACAATACACTTCAAATATTAGTTCTTGTTACAAAGTACTGGACTCATTTTTTTGGATGAATACTTGAACCATTAGATGACTGATTTGAAGAGCAACTGAGTTTCTCTTAGTATTTTCTTCTTTCCAGCAGTAACTGAACTTTTGACGAAATGTCTGGTAATAATTAATGGTTTAAAAAAGAAAAAAAATATTTCACAAGCAACTCGTTTCCTTTGATTGGGTTTGTTCACATGCTGCTTTGGCACAGGCACATGCCAGAACATAAAAATAATTTTTACTAATTCTTCCAGGAAAAGACTCCCATTTTCACTGAGCTTTACAAAATCTTGAGATCACATTTTAAGACATGCTATTAGCTCTGTCTACACACGCAGCTTTCCCATTCTTTTTGCTTTATATTACAATACTTTTTTTTAAAAGTATATTTTGCCAATACAAAGTAAATTAGCAGTAATACCACCAACTCCTATGTGCTGTGAGCAAGTATCTATTCTTTAGCAAATATATTTTAATGGACTGCTGTAAAACTGTACAAGGAGAGACAGTTTAAAAAATAAGTTTTGTTTGAGACACTAAGCAGATGTTTGCCTCACAATACCAACTTCTTTAAATCCATTCATCTGTTTGCAGTTCAAATCACTGCAGTGATTTGCAGTGACATGCAGCAAGCAGAAACAAACATGCTGAATATTTTCTCACAAGTCAGACGCTACATAAAAATACTGCAAAAAGATATGTGATTGTTTTTAAATATAAATTAACTTCCAAATTATTTCCTGTATATGTTCAGAAAGCTATCTGCCTGCTCAAGGGAGAAAATTTGCATTTCTCTCTCCTTTTTTTTTTTGGATAAACAGACTTTGTAGCATTATGAGCTAAGCAGATTCTATTTCACATAATGCATTAATATATTTATTATTATTAATTAGCATATTTATTTCAGGGCCAAATTAGCCCCTCTGGTGCATGTGAATGATCTCACTGAATTCAGTAATTCTGTACATGAAAATATACGCAGAAGCCAGCCAACCTGTTAGCTACTAGTGATGAGACTAAGATGGAAAATAGTGCCACTCACCTGTCAAATCAGAATTAAATTGTATAGCCACCGGTCTGCACACCAGCTCAGAAGCTAAGGCATTCCCTTCCCCCTGCCCTGCCATGTTTATAAAACGTATCAATAGGATACGCTTTCCTAAACCACTGGAGATCTTCCACTTACACTACTGTGCATCATTATTTTGTCACTACACCTCCCTTATTTCACTACATTTTTGGCCAGTCCTACTCCAATATACATCAGTGCAATAAGTAGGAAGGTTACTAAAGTTAAGTCTGAAATATAAAGCACAAACTCAAAAAGAAAGCCCTCCAGAAAAAGAGAGAATTGTGGTATGCATATTCTCATCCACAATTCAGTAACCTCACTACCAGCTTTTTATGTGGCATAAAATAGGTCAGTGAAAATACTGTGGGAAGGCAGTCACTACTTCACTCTTTAGGTCAGTGGTTTTCAACTAGCAGCCTGTATAAAAGCCTACTTCTAGGCATAAATTTACTGTTCAAGAATTTGGAGTTGAAACACCAGTTAAAACGTTTCAGGGCTGCATACTGAAAGAGACTGACAGCTGTTCCTTTCAAATACTAAGTTCATTCAAAGAAAGCTGAAGCTGTTAACTTGTAAGAGCACGCTTTTCTTATCCAGATTCTAATTTTGAAAAAATTACATCAGTTATAAAATTGATAAACAGAACAATATTTGAGACCAAAAGAAAAAAAATTAAACTTTTTTTTTTTTTTAAAGAGGGGACACTGATGTTGCCTGTAAGTAAAGTGTGCACGTATGTATGTACATATGTATATACTTGATATAAATTTCAGATATATTCCAAATATCATTCTGATAATTTCTGAAGTACAGTATCAGCATTTATTTAGAATGAGTTCAGCTGTTCCACATCATTTTGAACACAAAGTTGAGTTTATTAATATGCTACTGTTGAAACTAATAGTAGGCACTTTAATGTGGAAGCAAACAAGCTGCTATCATTCACCCTTTGAAAAGAAGAAGAAGTTATAATGATATTCATACCTTCATTATTAGTAGCATTTTCTGTCATTGGTGCTGTGGCACTGGTTCCTGCTGCCATATCCAGAAGAGGCTGAATTATTTCAATTTTAAATACTCCATTTTTCTGCCAAAGGTTCAGCACACGGACTATTTTGCTCTGTTGAAACCAAAGCAAGCATCAGTGCTAAATACAGCTTTCCTAATTCACAAACTCTAAACTGATATTCCATACATTAAGAAGAAATGTTTGAACAGTGTATGAGTTCAACATAATCAGGTATACCTATTTAACAACCCCTATGTTGTCAACATACGTCAGCAAGACCCTTCACATGGCAAAGATAAAACCTGCCAACTGATTTTCCTGTCCACTTTAATAAAACGCAAGTTGTGTCATTTTTCTAAAACTGTTCTGGCCAGTCACAAAATCCAGGTTTGATATGCAACAGCCCCACCATTTCTTCAGAGATGGTCATAAAGGGGTGAAACAAACAACAAATGCCACAAGGCAGAGAACATGAACTGGAAAACCCTAATGAAGAGAGGGGCAATCAGGCCATAAAACACTAGAACAAAGCTCTGAAGTTAGACAGAAGACTGTTTGCTTGAATTTTTTTCTTCTAACCTACCCAATTCTACGTTGACACCCGAAAATCCATCTCCACTATTATTCAAAAGATCAGGAAAGCAAGTGGAAAACATTCTAACTGCTCACGGCAGAAAGATTAAATTAGAACCTTTGATTGTCAGCTGTTATTTTAAGCTTACTTCTTTTTCTAACATTAAGAACAATGAAGCTTTCAGGGACCAAACTGGAAATTAGTCCTTCCTTCTTTAGCCCAGTATTAAGCAGTAATATCAAACTAGCTGTGCAGCTTCAGCTGGAACATGCAAGCAGGTGGAAGTCAGAATACATGTTATATTGACATACCTGTCCTTTTTGTGTACTTAGGCATCCAACTTGCATATACATTTTAAGTACTTTTTACTTCTACTGTAGCTGCTAAGAACAAATCGATTCTGTTCCCTCTTGCTTCGATAACAAAATGCCTTACTGTGACTCAGTTATATAGTTATAAACACCCATGCAAATCCACCTATACTTTCAAAAGCTAAGCAATTAAGGAATTTCACAAAGTGTTTTCTACAGTAAGATTAATTAGAAAGAAACCAGAAATGGGTATTTTTAATTAAGACTTTGGTCTGAAAAACAGTTAACTTCAAATTTTTTGGCTGTGGGTATTCTATCCCTCCAGAAGATTTGGAATAGTATGAAGGCCAAAAAATACATAAATTTAATACTCTTAGTTTTAGTCACATATTAATAAAGTATCATTCCCTTTGGATATCCACCACAGTTGCATATCTGCAGATACAGTTTTTTTGTTTAGGTACTAGAAATCCATTAAAACGTTGCTGAAGTGTCTGCATAGGCAAAAAAACCCTGATGAAGCTAGGGAAATTAAGTATTTTAACTCAAACTTCCATTTAATTATCACCTTTGATAATCTTTCTCAGCATGTTTTACTATTTCATATAACATTCACAGACATAGAGAATTACCAAATTAGCTTTCACATAAGCGGAAACACCAAGGTAGCACTCATCAATTCACAACACTTGAGAAACTATAGCTGTACCTTGTCTTCAGATGGACAGAGATACAAATACTGGAATGTGGCAGTAATATTTTTAGAGAATCTTGGCCCAAAAACATCTTTGTCCGTTCCAAATTGGTGACGAGACTGACGAACAATAGAGTCAATAACGTACAATCCAGGGACTTTATATTCCGGTTTGCACTGAAAACGTAAAAATAACTTTCCATTATGCAGTGACACTAACAAGCTAATGGGCATTCACCTTAGATCCTTACATGAAATCTGTACTTAGTATACTTGCGGAGGGGGAAAAAAAAAAAATTAATTTGTTTTATGTAGTGCTTTATTTTTGTTTTGTGTACAGAAATTGAAAGGCAGGCGAAAAACACGCTTTCACATTTGGGACAGAGTAAATGTATTTGGATAGCTTGAAACAGCCTTAATCTTCTCAATCACTGCTTTTAAAGTACCTTTAGCTTGACAACATGTGACTGCAAAAACAAGTCTACTACATTACCGTGCAGACTGACACAACTCTGCTGTCAGGCTACCTCACACTCAATGCCTTGAACAACTTCCACCAACTCTGTTCTCCAAAATTAAATGCAAAGACCTTGTCTTTGGAGGTCTCTGAAGACCTTTGAATGAAAAAGCATGTTTTTCCCACTTCACTCAGAGGAACTTACTTTAGACAGCATGATAGTTTGGTTTTAGTCAGTATTACATTCTAGCCTGTTGTTCTACATGGCTAGGCAAGCATGAAAACTGTATTTTCTGAAAATATGTATTATCTTAGCCACTGAAGAGTGATTGGAAGGTCAGTACCTTCAGTTTCCTCTACAGCTGCTGGGTAGAGGAGGAAGGGGAAATTTCCAATTTTTTTTTCTCCCCTTCTTAACGCATTATGGAAAACTTAAAGGAGATTACATAGACAAAGAGATACCTTAACAAAATCAAATTTCTCCCCTCATCCCCCTTTTTCTCATTTACTAGCATTGTTAGTAATATCTAGTAATGGCTGCAGACAACATCTTTATCAGTAAATTATTTTTTACCTTTTTGATAAACTTCTCCACAATCTGGACAACATGCTTGTAGAGCTGGAAAATAAATACAGACTAATTTATCTACTCAACAGTGCCAAATCATTTTAGAAGTATTTTAACTCTTTGTGCTTATTACCCTTTAGGAGAAAGACTACAAAGTATTGTAAGTTACATTCTAACAAGAAGTATGTTTTCAAGCTAAGTTAATCAAGCAGAGAGGAAGCTATCTCATGGAGGAAACAGACAAAACAAGACATCCTTTCTGTCAGAAGTGTGTCAGTGTGTACACAAAAGACACACTGCTTCTAGAGTATTAGTGAGAGCTTTCTGCATTTACTTTCTAAGTAAGTCTGCTACATTTTAATACGCTATTAAGGTGCAGTTTTATCTTGCAACATTTAAAATTTGATTACATAGAAATCACAGCACCCTAGTGGGTGTAGCATTAAAAAGCAATGATTCAAAGAAAAAAAAAATAAAAATATCGAGCTAGCATTATGCTACCAGTCTAAAACCAAGAGATGATATTCACCACCTACTTGTTTCTAGATAACATTCTGAATGCCAACTAGAAGAAAACATCCATGAAGCTACAAGTGGGAAATCCAGAGATGTCTTTACTTAGAAGTAAAATAATAAAACACTGCTACTGTTACAGTTTCATGTTTGTTCTATTGAACTTTACCTTAATAGCTTTAATGGCAGCTTTTGTGATGAGAATCATTTTTGCTCGGGAAATAGGAGGTTTCATCTCCATCAGTGAAAAGAGCTAAACAGAGAAAATAAGCATTTAAAATGTATTAACCAAAAAGATAACATCTCAGAGAACTGACTGATTACTGGCATTCCACACTGTGTATTGCCACAACGCTGGTTGGCCCTTGAGACTAACAGGCAGATATTTCTAGGCTTTGTGAACCTGCCTTTACAGAATAATTATGATCTCATTTCTATAACCATAGTCCGCGTACACCGTTTCAAAAAGTTTTAACCATATCAGAAGTTAAGATTAGTGCTATTCTACTGGGACCATTAAGCACAAAAAGGGATTCTGCAGTGCTAGATTAAATACTCCTTTGTGGGGTTTTTTTTAAGTCTGAATTCACAGAAAGCATATTCTATATTCAAAACATGTAGGATACAGTTAGCATGTTCAGCTCTTCAAATCTGAAAGTGTGACTCCAAGCAAAAACACACCAAACTTCATCTTCACAGATAGCATCACCATGACTTACCTCTTGTGTGAGGAAATTTATTACAAATAACACTTTCAAAAAGTCTTGAACCTAAGCATTAGAAAAGACACCACTGTCTTCCAGTACTGACCATACTCTAGAAACAAGTATTAGCTCCACATTTCAGAAACAGAGAGAAACAAACTTGCATACAGAACTGTCAGAGCTGATGAAACATCAGCGAAGAGCTGAATACAGGAAGCTGAAGCAAAAAGGGATACATCTTCCTCAGGCACCCAGCACCACCTGAACAGCACGACATTCTTATTATACTTTGCTTCCTGTAGAGCATTTTAAAAGAACAGGCAAATAAGGGATCTGGGGAGGTTTGTTTTTTAGTAACTGGCACTCATAAGCATGCTTGCACACACACCAGAAGACACCAAAATCCAATGCACATTTCACCGCTTTCCAGACCACTATGCCTACTCCGGATCCACCGTGAATTCTATATATTCCATAAGCTGCTGTTGTAACTCAAGTTACAAAATAACCAGCTGCAAAAACTACCTCATATGCTACACAATGTTTTTATGGCATGCTATGCATACTTCTGTTCTACTAGTTATTAGACATGGAAGCATGATCAACACCAGCTTGTCAGGACCATTCTCTCTTCTCCAATCTTCTTTCCCATCTTCCAAGCAGAAAGAGGAACCAGGACATCCCAGTATTACTTTTGAATTCCACCTTCTGTAGTACAGCTCATGGTTAGGTGCTGCTCTTCATTAAATATTATTTTCTATTCTTCCCATAAACTTAACTTCTTATTTAAGCTGTGGCTTACTAAAGGAAGAATGATTTATCTAGTGCAAAAAACCAGTGAGATCTTCAACATCTCCTTTGCACACATAATGATTTTACCTTGAAATATTCCCCACAAATCACAGCAAAAATGGTTTTGCATTACCTAATTTGATTTTGTTCTTCACAATAAAGAAAAAGACAGAGCCTCTGAATACTAGCCAAAAATTTAATCAATTATTTCCCACAAAGAAAAAACAAGAGAATAAAAGTATCTTCATTTGACACTGTAATGCAAAGTATTAAAAAGTATGTAATTTAAAAATGTCTCTCTTATTTTTCTATTAATTTAAACTTCCAAGATACTTGTGAAGTGGCCAAATTACATAGATTTGTCCACTGCCTCTGTTAAGGAAAAAACCAATGCAGAAGATAAAAACACTCTGCCAAATACTTGAAGGCAAGTTAAGTGATAACAAGACTTCCAGCAATACAAAATGAAAGCCTTGCACCAGCACCAGTAAAAGAGTAGGCAAGAAGGCATTTACTTTATTAGTTCAATTCCTACTCAGATAGATATAAAAGAAGAAACACTGTCTTTCAAGACAGCGATAGCCATACACCTTTTCCAACAACATCAAGTCAAGATCATGACCTTTCATTACATACATAAATGGCAAGTTCTATTGCCAGAATGTTTGATTTTTAAAGCCATTCAAGCTATAAGAGATAGTTCAGCTAACATCTCTGACTGCAGAGAAATAACAGTGTGGACAAATAAAAACTGACAGATACAAGACAGAAGGAGAGATGTGGCTGCAAGTTGACTTTGGCTTGGTTGAGTTTGGTTTGTTTTGTTTAAAAAAAAATTTCATTTCAATTTTGAATTATATTTCTTTAGAATAAGTGCAAAGACTCTGGGCGAACAAAGTCAGTGCTATTATTAAAACTCACGAAAATCTGTTTTAAGAGGCAATGAAAGACACACACACACCAAAAAAATCCAAAACCCAACACCCACAAACAAACCACCAGAGGACTCAAAAAATGATATGGAGGAGGAAAAAAATATTAAGACAGGCACTCCATATCCTTTCCTCTACACACCAAGAAGCAACTGGTCCTCTAGCAAAAGAAGCCAGTCCCATATAAAAAGAACAAAGAAGCCAGTATGAAAGCAGCATTTCAGCATTCATATTTCAGGAACATAACTGAAGAGAACCAGGAAACTGGGAGAGCTCATAGCAGGACAGAATGCAGCAATAAACAAGTGGCAGCAAAAATAGAAGTGTCTTAAAAAGTATCCCAAGCACAATGTTGCAACTAGGGGGAAAAGAAGGGAGTGGCTTAAGACGGGAAATTTAAAATTTAAAAAAAAAAAAAAAAAAGAAAAATTAAATTCCAAGGAGAAGAAACTACCAGGGGCAGGAAAAGGGAAATCAGCTGGATGTGCTGAAGCAGCCACAGAGGATGCAATAAAGAATATGGTAGCTCGGAGAAGTCATTAATTAAAGAACATGAGAGGATGAAACTTCGGCTAGTAAGGCAGGAATAAACAAGAGCTTTGGAAGAACAGGATTGAGCACTGTAAACTCTTCCTTTGTTGTTACAGACAGCAGTCTGCAACAGCAACAAAAACACAGTAAAAGCAATGAGGTCAGTACACACAGATATTTCCAGCTCAGGATGAACTACAGCTGAAACATGCATCAAACTGAGCTGCAAATACTTTTAGATACAAATACATATGCACACATATGTGTATGTGATATATATACACGTGTTCTGCCCACTTTTCACACACACCCCCGTCACTCTCTCTTGGAAAAGCACATCGAAACTTTGTTGCCTTTTTAAATTTTCATAAGATTTTAGAACACCAAATGACTATTTTGAAGTTGATTTTTATTTAATTTTCAGTATCATAGCTAAATGTGTCAAAATTATGCTTTAAAGATGGGTAAATCTAAAATTTAACAACCTTACTAGTTCCTCATGGATTTTCACTGTTTGAAGGGGAAACTGTTCAGTAAGACACCCATGTACTTTTACATTTGCATACATTCAGTTAGACTTGGATGTTCTTTTATACACACTTTCCAAACAATATATGAAAAAACCCACAGTGTTTTCTGAGGGCAGTCCTTCAAAAAAAGTGTAAGCTTTGTGTCTAGGTTATTTCTTGAGCTGATCATGGTGCCCTTTGAAGAATCACATGTGTAATAATTCATGTAATTATTATAATACATGTCTATATAAAACATGTGTATGTAATACATGTATATATAAAATATACACGTATTATAATAATACATGTAATTCTTCAAAGGGCACCATGATAAGCTCAAAAAACAACCTTGACACAAAACTTACACTTTATTTAAAAAATAAATGTAATGGATGTAACAATGACAACAATAATTTGCAGCTTCAGAGTGTTTCCAATTTACTGCTTCACAACAGGAGCCTGTGCCTGGAATGCTCTGCCCAGTAAATCTGCACTTGCTAGAAATGACTCCCTGCTTTTATGGATCATAACTGGATGTTTGGAGAAAAACAAACAAAAACCACAGCTACTGGTTGTTCTCTACCTTCCTTCCCCATACAGTGACACCACTGGCTAAAGAAAAAAGCAGTTTAGCTCTGCCTCTATTTCTACTGCCCACTGCACCCAATATATTCATTTGGGAATGAAAACCACCTAGGGTGTCCTGTTCACTAGGATGGGGGGTACCATAGGGCAAAAGACAGCAGGGAAAAAGAAGTGAAGTGAAACTTTACTTTTACGTAACAACTAATTAACCCAAGGACTATTGAAGACGTTAATCTTCATTCAGTTTTGATCATTTCAATAGTTTAAGAGTAATTGTCGTCTTCTGTCTGTGTGGATTCGTTCATATACAAGAGAAAAAAAAAATGTAGAAAAGCTAGTAGAAAGGCTTCAACACAAAATATTATCAAAATCATTAAGAAAAAGATCATAAAAAAAACTTTCATATTTCAGTTATAACTGCCTCACCTGTTGAAAGTAGCATGAAAAAAACACACTTCCATTTTACACAAGCTCTAGCTTAGGATACAATTTCAACTTCTGAATTCCCAAACATTTCTCCCTCAAATGTAGGGAGGGAACTTCCCTCCCTATATTTGAGACCACCATATTTTCAAAAGAAATAATTTTTTTGTTGCTCCATATCAACCCTTGTACTTCAAGAAAGTGAAGGTGTTAAAGAGCCTACTAAACTCAACCGACAAAATATTCATTCAAGAGTATTTCTACGTATTTTTCAATACAGTACTGAAGTGTGGAATAAAATATCTATAAAGTCAAGAACTTCAAAGGCAAAAAAATCACCTGCTCATTTTCAGGCTAATAAATGCAATTAAATTAACAAAGATGAGTTGCTCATTAAACCATAGCAGATAGTAAAAGCGAGTCTAACCCTACTGCCTGCTATGCAAAGAGCAAGCTAGTAACAATCCCAAATTAAAATTCAATGTAAAGTACCAAGTTCTATAGGAAACACACGGCAGGAGTGAACTAAGAAAGCATTCCAACTCAAACTGCAGAACATTCTCCAGTTCATAAGCCCTGGTGAGGTGTACTAGGAGGGGTGGGTGACAGGAGAAGGAATAGGATGATGGCCTTTAGTTTTCAGCCTTTCAAGCAGCAAATTATTAATTTTTGCCATTCTATAATTAATGCCCTTTGAGGGTCTATCTTACACAGAAATCTAGGAATATGGGGTTTTGAAGCAAAAGGGATAACAACTTTTTTCAAATTTACCCACAGCCTTACCTTAGAATCCTAAAAGGAACATATGATATGTCTGGTCACAGCACGTCTTCAGAACAAGAGCAAGATGAAATGTAAGAATACTATACTGAATTCATTACAAGAAAAGCAAAACCAGTGATGTGTGCATGCCAGTAGACAAGGAACAGGGTGCCAAGGGAAAAACATAAGACATGGTCAGAAAAAACCAGCAGCTTATACACTTTCAAAACCCGAAACTGCTAGGGAAGAAGGGAGACAGTGACATCCCGTGAGACTTATCCCACTGGCACAGAAAGAAAATGATCAGGCTTCTATCCTTTGGTGTGTCTCAAACTTTATGTATGATCTTAAGTTTATTTATCTGTTTTAAGCATGAGGTAACATAGTAGGAAGGTAAAAGTACCTTTAGGACTTGAACAGACTTCCCTGGCTTCACTCTCTTACTGAAGTTTCTTTGCCATAAAAACATCTCTTTACTTACAAATAAAGGGGTATGGTTCTGTTTTATAGACTTACTAAATAAAAGCCACAGAAAAGAAGCAGCACAGATCTACTGAAAGAAACACAGTGTTTAGTGATTAGTGGATATCAAGCACTCAGGACATTGTTACAATACGCTCATTCAATCTTCCCTTTTCCAATTTTCAGAGTAGCCTAACGTGCCCTCAGTAACTTCAACAAGTCTTAGGTGTCCAAGAATATTTCTTATAAGCAGGCTCCATATACACACGACACTGCCAGTACTCTACATTCTTTTTTTTTTTTTGGGGGGGTGGTGGTGGTGTATTTTATTTACATATTTAGAAACCACCCAACAGAGCCAAACTAGAAGTCACTTACAGATGTGTAATTGTAGGTATCTGTTCATGTGCCTATAGAAAAAAAGGATGGAAGATGCAACTAACAAGCACACATACCATACTATTCTGTTAACAAAACACCCCTGCTATTGATGCATGATCAGATCTTTAAAAGGTCAGATGTTTTAAAAAGTACACACAGGTCCAAAGAAAATCTGTTAGCCACATACGTCTTCCTTCCTCTATAAAACTCATTGCCTTCTTTCCTCTTCAGGTCCCCATTCTTCCTTGAACTACTACGAAAATGAGAAAGACAGTAATGTCCACTAAACTTCTGTTGCTAAGTTATGTCTGTTTTAAATTCTTGACCATCAGCTAAAAGCATACCAAGTATTAGGTGCTGCCAAAGGTAAGCGATGACCGTAAGATTCATGGCTGTCAGGCTACATCCTCAGGAAAATAAATTGAGATTTAAATTTGACCACATATGAACCCCAGGCAATGAAGCTAAATAGTACTTCATCAACTAAGCTATTTCTGTGGCCTGGAAAGATCATTCACAAATTCTCAATCGCTGAGAAGAAACACCTTTACAAAAGAAACTCACATGAAAAATCACATCATAAAAGTATACAGAATTTTGTTCTCTACGCAAATGTTTTTGAAACTTAGCTTGCCTCTCAGTATCTGTGCTGTGCTCTTAAGTCCAGCACGTCTCCTGAAAAGCTGTTCATCTCATTTTTTGTCTTACCAAGAATTTCTACCACAGCTTTCAATACTCCTAGAAACAGTTCAGTCCATAAGCAACAGACACAGTAACTTCTGGATCAGAGATGATGAACCTTCAAATGCCATGATACAGTAAAAAAAGCAACAAAGCAATTTCCATCCCAAAAGAGCTACAAACTACTTCTGCAGTAACTTCAGTCTGGGGCTCACAGTTTAAAAAAGGGACTAGTAGCACTCTCTTATCTCCCTCTCTCTCTCTACCCCATCCAAATAGCATTTGAACTGCTGCATAAGCACACTCGCAGGACATGCAGGAGGCAGCACCGACTTAAAAATACAGCTTATTGCACCTACTGGAGTATAGGAATCACTTCAGGCAGCTTTTACTGTTTTCTTAAAGGGACAAAGGGTGCCAAAATGCACAAAAGACTATATTCATCTTTCCCTCAACCACAGATATTAGTAGTTATGTCCTTGCTGCTTTGCCATACAGCAGAAGGAATCTAACTGGGGTTCATGAGTTCCAGTAACTGCTGAAGAAGCACTGTGAAGGATATCCTGCTAGCCTCTATTTATAGGACATGGGGAGGGGAAGAACAGGGAGCAACAGATTGTAATAGAACATGCAAAATGTAGTCTTACCATTGGCGTAAGATAGCTACACCGGACGAAAACCACAACTGTCCAGTTCACTGAATATGGACAAACAGTAACGAAGAAAGCTACAGCTCTAATTTGAAAGGAACAGTCCACAGAATATCTATTGTGTTTGTGATCTAGTCACATTTAAGTGGGATATCAATTGTTTCAGTGGTACAGATTAACTAATACCAACCTGGGACACGATTAAGTGAGTACATTGCATTACTCAATACAAATACAAGATTGCAAAATAGGAAACTGACTTTATTCTATGTCCAGCAGCAAGACTGAAAAAATTTCTATTTCTAACTTTTTATAACCAGTAAACTTTTATAACCAGTAGCCTTCAAGTTTTTCAGATTAAAAAAAAGAAAACACATATTCCCTAAATAAAAATATGACAAGGATTAAGAACCTTTAGAAACCATGGTGGATGTGTGTGTTTGGGGGTTTTTTGCTGTTGGTTTGGGTGGGGG
>NW_009943801.1:0-588 GCF_000696875.1 Nestor notabilis
ACTATTCTATGATTCTATGATTCTGTGATGAAAGTCAGAATTCACATGTTAGGATCACAATAAATTCATTTATAAGATAAAAGTGCAGCTTCTTAAAATCCAGCGGTCAGCAGGCTATGTCTGCTCCTATTAGCAACAATCAGTGCTTCTGCTCCCTATCAGTGAGAAACGTGTTCAGCTCTTTTGTTGAAGCTGGTTAAATTCAGACAAGGGCCAGACAGATTCATCCAGAGATTTGCAAAAAGCTTATACCATCAATAGTAAATCCAGCCTAAAAAGACACAAATTTGGATAGCGTTTCTATTTCTATTACCAAGATATTTTTACCAAATGCATTTTAGTACTGTATGGTTAGAGGAAATGCCTGTAGACATTTCATTAGAATCTGGCACAGAAAATCAAGGGGTTTATGAAAGTACAGAAAAAAGAATTCTTCTAAAGAATGTACTGTCAGATGATCACAACATCCTTGTCTCTAAATTGGAGAAACATCAATTTGATGGATGGACCACTCAGTGGATAAAGAACTGGCTGGATGGCCACATGAAAAGAGTTGCGGTAAACAGTTCAATGTCCACGTGGAGACCA
>NW_009943802.1:0-24664 GCF_000696875.1 Nestor notabilis
TGCTGTAGCTGAACCCAGGACAGTAACTCAATTGTATAAAATGTAAATTCATGCCCTTTGAAAGTAACAATAGTGATTTCTGATCTAAGTGTGAAGCTCATCAGCTGGAAGTGTCTGAGGGAGGGGAGGACTTTGTGTACTCTTTCACAGAATGGCTATCAGGCACTAACGAGACAGAGCCATAAAAGAGATAAATGTGATCCTTCAGGATGCATCAAAAGTTGCTTTCCCCCACCACCCCCAAAAAAACCCCCCCCCCAACTGAGAGAGGAAAAATTAATGCTATTGTGTAAACTGCTGTAGTGACACTCCTCAGAAAAGCCGACTGCAATTCTGTTACCGAGAATTGTTTCAGAGGATGAGTTCAAGTGGGAACAGATAAAGAAAAAGTTTAGTAGCCTGAATGCATGGCTTGTCATAGAAGAGAGACTTAAAATCTGCAACTGTTATGCTTCTGAAACTTTCAGAAAATCTTTTTCAGCTTTTGTTTTACTCTTCCGTGAATGAAGATCTATTTAAATTTGGAACAAATGGGTGTTGTGGTAAATGATAGATGTTTATCTAAAAAGTAACTCGAGGTTCTCCAGCAGCTTTTCAGGAAGTGCAGTGGGGGTCTACAGACTCTCTGGCTGTTTTCTACTTGTACTTGTGTAGAGGCTTGTATAATCCCATATTGAGCTCCATTTAAGGTGCTAAACTGGAAGACAGCTAAGCCTGTAAAAAGAGCATTTGGGAGAGAGTGTTTTCTGCAAGCTCGATTCACACCTGTGAAAACTCTCATAATGGAGAAAAGTGATGTGGATGCAGAGGGT
Source organism: Nestor notabilis (assembly GCF_000696875.1). Classification (NCBI taxonomy): domain Eukaryota; kingdom Metazoa; phylum Chordata; class Aves; order Psittaciformes; family Psittacidae; genus Nestor; species Nestor notabilis. Next base: position 813 of record NW_009943802.1, read on the forward strand.
GCATGTAGATTATGTAGTGAAGAGGGTGACAGGTCCCAGCCATTAGGCTATTTTACATCAGTGTTTTCAGTTTAAAAGATGCTCTTAATTCTATTTGTACAAGCTTCCTAGGAAAATAGAAAGCAGAAGTACCTCTACCTCTTTCCACCCCCTTTTCCCCATTCACACATTTTTCTTCTAATAGTAGCAACTGAAGCTTAAAATTCAAGGGTAGAGCTCAAAGCTGTTAATGCTGGCCCAGGAGAGAGATATGGTTTAAAACATACTCCTGCAATTAGTGCTTCTTGGTGGTTACTACGCTTGCAGCAGGTGGCTGTGATGAATCTGACTCTGCAGTGTTCTTTGCAAAGATTAATTTTTAACCAATTCTGATTCTTTTTAGAATGTTGTAAAATGTTTCCTATCTCTTAACTGTTACGTTAAATTTAGGTTGTTTATCTGTAACTGTGATCGCACAAGTGAGAGATTAGATTTTGTGGATTCTGATACACAGCTTTTACTGGTTGGGCAGAAGTGCCAGTAATGTAACTTGCAGGAGCAGCAATAAAGAAATCTTTCAAATCATCCCCATATATTAGGAAAAGCATCCCAGGTTCTGAGCAAGAGAGAGAATAAATGCAAGCAGTAGAGTAGACATAATAGGTACTGAATTCCTTCTGAGAAGCAATCATTTAGCAATTCTCAGAAGATTATTGGGAACTTTTGGGAATGCAGTTAGAGGCAAGGAAAGAAATAGAAATGTCATTTAGTGGTCAATAATGATGGTGTGTTTGTTCATAATTACACGAAGATCTAGAAATGGGCTAAGTAAGAAAACACGTGAATAAGCAGGCTAAATGGGAGGAACTAATCCAGTAACTGTGTACTGAGCTATAAGCATGACAGATTAAGGTCTTGGAAAAGCTCAAATTAGTTTGGTTTCAGGGTAGTGTTACACAATATTTCAGGTTTAAGGGTTTTTTTTTTTTTGTGGTGGTTTTGTTTTTTTAAAGGTATTTGAGAAACTTTTTATCTTATTTATCTCTTGGAAAGTTATTTTTATCCCAAGTATGCTCACATGTGCAATACGTATGTATGTTCCACATGTACAATTTTATATATGTATGCAGCTATATATAGAAGATATATGTTGGTGTCTGCTTCAGACCAGAGGCATTTACAATGATCTCCTTAGAGTTATTCCTCTGCCCAAGATTGTCCTTGCTTAGGTAACACAGGCATACTACTTTCTTGCTGTGCCTCTGTATTCTCACTGTTATGAGACCCATAGTAAGTGTCTGTAGCTAGTACAGGGTCCACTGATGCCTCTTTCCAACTTTCAGCTACATTCTGTCAAGGCCTCCTATTGCGAACCTGAAACATGAATAACGAAAGGTGTTGAGAAGCATGGATGTGGATTTGCAGACAGTTCCTGCTTGAGGTGGAGGCTGGTGCCACTGTGTGCAATGTCAAAGGCCTCCATTTCCCATGCTTTTGCTTCTGTTCTCTGGACTGCAATGACTCTGAAGAGGAAATAGTAGAGGTTTGCAGTATCAAAAGTACACATCTGTGCTGCTTCAAATTGAGCTCTTTAGGAGAAAAGTTATGAACTGGGACCAACTACTAGATGGGGACATGTACATGTAGACTGTACAGGTATAGGCTACTTAAATTTTTCCAAACTCTTCCAGTAAGACTGGTGTATAATGTTGTCCGGTTATAGCAAGAGAAAAAAAAAAGTGTGCTTAGCTGCACTTGTTATTTCCCATTGAATGATAAAATTCAGTAACTTAGTGATGTGTATTGTGCAGGTGTCGTGGTTTAAGCCCAGCCGGCAACTTGGAACCACGCAGCCACTCGCTCACTCCCCCCCCTTTTTCTTCCTCCCCCCGCTCCCGGAGGGATGGGGAGGAGAATCGGAGGAATGTAACTCCCACGAGTTGAGATAACAGCTCTCCAGTAACTAAGGTATAATACAAACCACTACTGCTACCAATAATAATGATAAGAGGAATAACAGGGGAAAAGGACACAACCGCTCACCCCCCGCCGACCGATACCCAGCCCGACCCGAGCAGCGATCTGGGCCTTCCGGGTAACTCCCCCCAGTTTATATACTGGGCATGACGTGCTGTGGTATGGAATACCCCTTTGGCCAGTTTGGGTCAGGTGTCCTGCCTCTGCTTCCTCCTGACTTCCCCTCCTCCCTGGCAGAGCATGAGACTGAGAAAGTCCTTGGTCAGAGTAAACATTATTGAACAATAACTAAAACCATCGGTGTTATCAGCGTGGTTCCCAGGCTGAAAGTCAAAAACACAGCACTGCACCAGCTACTAAGAAGGCGAAAAAATGACTGCTGTAGCTGAACCCAGGACAGCAGGACATGAGTTTTTGCAGTGATAAGTTATTTTTAGTCAACTATAATGAAAAGCCTGAGGCAGATAACTAATTCAGTGTCATTTTCGTAAATGTTATTATTTCTGTTTAATAACAGAAGTGTTGCATGCAGGTGTTTTTCAGAGGTGAGAGCATGGTCAGCTTTGTTGACAATACAATCAACAATATGGCATACTGTCGTGGTTTAACACCAGCCAGCAACCAAGTACCACACAGCTGCTCACTCACTCACCCACAGTGGGTTGGGGGAGACAACTGGTAGAGTAAAAGTGAGAAAACTCATGGGTTGAGATAAAGACAGTTTAACAGGTAAAGCAAAAGGCATGCATGCAAGCAGAGCAAAATGCCTATGGTCAGGCAGGTGTTCAGCCATCTCCAAGAAAGCGGGGCTCCTAATGGTTACTTGGGAAGATAAATGTCATCACTCCAGGAAGTCCATCTGTCCTTCCATTCTTCATTCCCACAGCTTCAAATGCAGAGCAAAACACCCTGTGGTGTGGAATATCCCTCTGGTCAGTTGGGGTCAGCTGTCCCAGCCGTGTCCCCTCCTTGCTTACTGTGCACCCCCAGCCTGCTCACTGGTGGGGTGCTGTGAGGAGCAGAAAAGGCCTTGATTCGGTGTAGGCACTGCTCAGCAGTAACAAAAACATCCTTGTGTTATCAACACTGTTTTCAGCACAAATCCAAAACATAGCCCCATGTTGGCTACTGCGAAGCAACTTAGCCCAGGCAAAACCAGTGCTCATACCATTGTAACATAGCACTTTATAGAAATTGTAAACAAAATGGCTACAGGAACACCTGTAAGGTAGCAAAGTCAAGCACCCAAAAGTTAGGAAATACAAGAATTAAGGCATGCATTTTAAGAATAAGGAACAAGTTGCAGATGACTCATTAGTTGCAGCAGTATGGTGTGGTCTCTAACTGCAATGTCATCATTCATCAGCAGTGGCGTTACCTTATTCAGTGTGCTACTGGGAAATGCTCACATTGGTCTTCAATATTTTTACCTCATCCTAATTGTATTCAATGTGGCCTCAGCCAGCTGGGCTAAACAAGTCACATGAAAGCTTCAGAAATCTTTTGCATTTATGCATCCTCTGTGAAATGAATGGATGGCATTAGTCCCATGTTACAGACAGAAGGGTGAAAGGCAAGAAGTAGTATCTGCTGAAAAAAGGTACCAAATATGTCTGTATTTTTCAGACAAATAAGAACACTGAGCCATGTAGATGCTTTTATCTATGACTGCATTCACATACTTCAGTTGGAAGTCATCCCTCCAATACACTGGCTCCTTCATGCCAAGTGTTTCAAGCATTACTTTGCATAAGGTAGAAGTCCTGTGAAATGCATCTTCTTGCATCATGTGATGCTGACTTATCCTACCTACCAGTGAAAATAATTTCCTGTTTTTCTCCTTGCCCCTGACAGCCTCAGTTTTATGAAAACTATGCCACTTTATCTTTACAAAGGATTTTGCTGCAAGCTGATTAACTCAGTATAGCAGTCATCTTTTCCTAGAAGACAAGTCTCCAGTGAAATGAGAGTTATATCGCTTGCCAACTACCTCATATGTCCCAAAATGGATATTACTTGGTTTAAAGTAAGAAAGGTTATAATGTCTGGTGTTGCTCTCTAAAATGCAAGTATGGGCAGCTCTGGAGAGAGGCAAATTGGAGGCTATAGCTGGCCTGCCCTAAAGGAAAAATTAGGGGAGAGCAAAAGAAATTTCTCAAATGTATCCATCATCTACTAGCAATAAATGTTACCTGGAAAAATGGAACTTGCTAAGGGAGAGTAATTTGACTGAATATATTGATTAGGGAGCTTGGAAAGTAAAAGTGGACAGAGGCAAAAGAAAAATCCTGAATTACCTTTAAAGAAGAGAGTAAACTGACTAAGGCTTTAAGTTGAAAGTGAAGAACTGAAAGCTACTGGATCAATCATGGGCTTGGTGTCTAATATTCTAAAAATAATGGAAATAGAATTACGAAGACACTGCAAATTCTGATAACAGGTATGTTTCAATCTCCTTCAAAAAATACATTTTGCATAGCACTATCATCTGTTTTAGAGAGCTCACTAAGACACCCTACCTGTATTTTTTTTCCTGAACCCTCTAACTGTGGTGAAACAATAAGACTGGTTCTTTTGAGTCTTTCCCATTAGGGATTGCTCGGACGTTCTCTTGTGCAAATGATGTCAAGCTAGAGGTGTTTGTGGTGAAAAGGACATGTAAAGTTTTGCTGAGTAGCTTTTGAGTTCGCCTGCCTGGCTTTCTTTTCATGAAGATTTTTCATTATTAAGGTTACTTCTGACATAAGTTTTACTTGTCACTGTGACAGATATATTCTAATCTTGATTTATCTGTTTCATATAACTATCATGCTCCACTTATCTGAGGGAGGAGCTTCTCTCTTGAAGAGAATACTTTTTTGAAAGGGGCCTTTATTATCATTGTTCTATTATTTGACTTTTCTCATATTGTTTGCAGTTCAGCTGATAGCAGTATTTTGCTATTACAAACTGTTTTATATGGCTTCTTCCATTCAGCATATTGAGAAGTGTTTTATTATCATTTATACCAGATTATGAATTCAAAGGCAGATGCACAGCTTATGTAAAGCTATCGTTTTTCTTTGAAATGCAGCAAAATGAATGAGGTTGGCATTGGACTGAGTTTGAAGGAGTTCATAGTGGTTTGTAGTAAAGTTTAAAGTTGAAGACAAACTGAAATTTGTTATGAGCTTATTATATTATGTGCTTAATTATGGAAATTATAATGAAATTGCATATAAAGCCAAGATTATTCATCTTGGCAATTGCAATAAAAAGGTATATTTTATTATACTACACAATTTGTGGATCTTGCATCTACAAGTCTTAACCCACTTGCAAAGGAGATTGAATGAAGGTATACTGTTCTCCATTTGTACAAAAAGCCTGTGTGCACTCAGCATGTGCTAGCATGAATCCCAACTTCTAAGAGCGAGCTTAACTATTGTCCAGAAACATCAGGGAAATTTTCAAGAAAAAACGAGTGTCTAGTAAAAGTTGATTGTGCTGGCAAATAGATTTGCTCATGATGCTTACTGTTCTACTGGTAATGAGCAGACATTGAAAGATCCCGAGTCTTGGTGTGTCTGTTTCATAAATGTGGCTGCTGGTTTTGCCTGCCCCTCCCCATCTCTCCACTATCAAGAATTAAAACCTTGGGGATTACTTCCCTGTCGGGACAACGTGATAAGATAGTGCCATCTACAGGTGACACATCTGTTGCATTTGTACTGTGCTGGAAAACATCTTTGGAATTGTTTCTCTGTACAGCCCCAGTATTTCAGGCTCACTCTTTTGAACTCAAAAAGTATACTTGTTACAGTCTATGGGGAATGCATGTAGCTGCAGGGAATGTAACAAAATTCCTGTTCTGTTCACGTGGTGTGTGGGTACAGGTATTTTGGAGGGTATTGAGAATTCAAGCTCTTGTCTGAAAATATTTATGCATGTGAAAATCTTTGTGCCCTGAAGTCTAGAGGGTGGGTCACAATCAGAAAAGCTAAGCTGAGTATTCAGTGTCTATTCATGAAGGCTTGAGGCTGCCATGGACTTCCCTGATCTACTCCCCACCCCATGGTAGGATAATAGGAAAGTAGAATTCTGATACATTATTTGACAATTAAGTTTTGACTATGACCAGCATGTTTTAATAATAGCTTCAAGTTAGCCATCATATTGAATGCTTCTGTAATTTTTATCAATTTATTGAATGAATAAAAGACAGTATGCGGAAAGAGTAGTACTGCTTAAGTTAGCATAAGCCTAAAGATTTTTTTTTAACCATTTTAGTATTACTGTTTCCATGGCTTTTCAAATGTCCTCGCTTTTAGGGTACTTGTTTGTTCACAGGATTTGAAGGAAGATTTGAAACCATTTACTCTATATTGGACTTAGTTTCAGACCTAATTGATTGTTAAGGGATGTTACTGAATAGTCATGCTCTAAGAAATAATGTGCTAGAAATAATCCTCTCTGAAGAATTGTATGGTTTGTTGTACACCACTGAAGCAGGAAATGGTGATCTCTTATTAAACAGATAAAAAGCCTAAAAAATAAGTTTAACTTGTATAAATTTGTTTTAGAAGCAGGATCAAGTATCAGCACAAGCTGGGTCTGGACTTCTATCTCAAGTGCAGAACCACTTCTTGATTAGCTATTGTTGATGTAATTACAATAAGTCAGAAAAAGAGGTCTGTACATTATTTGAGTAGTGAAGGGGGTGAGATATTGAGGGCATTGGTGTCCTGGTTCAAGAAAGCATTTAAATTCTTACTATTATGTAGGTCTAAGTCTGACTGCATTTCACAGAAATGCCACTAATAGGAATTAAAATTAAATGGGGTTAAGCTGTGAGTTTTCACATATTTTTACCTGTGCCTTTGAATATAGCTTTTCAGGGAAAGTAGCTAAAATATGCAGGTAAAAACACCTTAAGATGCAGAGAATCAGTGTGTGTGTCTTCACCTTATAATCTATCTTGAAAAGACATGCTTAGTTTTAGTGGTGTCAAACATGTGTTTATAGCCTTAGTTTCTCATCATAATCTTTTTTTGAGACACTACTCAAAGGGCGCCTGTTCCTCCAGATAAAGTTTATTTTAGTGAAATTGCACAGTAGAGAGGAAGGAAGGAAATTTTTCTTTTTGGTTATTTAAAAATAAGTTGTATGTTTAGGAGATGATCAGACAGTGAATAAGTTGGAGAAAGCATCAGAAAAATTAGAATGCTAATGTGGGAGCCGATACTCTGTCTATCCAGTCTTCCATATGTCTCTTCACTCAGTTTTCTCCTCTAACTACACTTCTAGCTGTGGAAGCTCTTTGCTTCTTTTATAATGCTATTTTTCCTCCTGTTTTCCACTAAAAGCCATTTCTTTTCTCTCTTTCTCATCCTCTCTTTTTCTTTCTCTGTTTTTCTTCGTTATAATGGTCAGTTTTTCCCATGCCTTTTAAATCTAAACAGCTCAGAACTTAGCAGAAATGTCAACTTGGTATCTGGGGTTTTCTTGACCAGCACAGTGACCAGAAATGCTGTTGGGTTTTGCCTCATTAGATTTTTATATTGTTTCTTTCACCACTAACTTGAATCCTGGACAAGGCTAGACATGGCATGGTCCAGAGCAGCAGAGCTGCTTGTGTGGGAAAAGAAACCAGAAGGAGAAGAAAGTTACATGATATGTCGGCAAGTAGAGAAGGGAGACAGTCTGGCAAGGTGGAGAAGGAAGCTAAAGAAATAAGGACTTGAGAAGTGATTAGGCATGTCTGAGAGAGGAAGAGATGTATGTCTCCTGGGAGGTGGTCCCAGTAAAATGGATTACCAAGTGCTGATCCAGCATGTTATACACGCTCTTAACTTCAAACATATGAAGTCAATGCACTTAAAGTAAGTGCATTTTAAGTACCTCACTGAATCAGAGGCAAAGTGTGCAACTCTGTTTAATTTAGCCCTTACATGTATTTAACTCTTCAGTGGGACTTGTGAGATGTAACTTTTAAAAAGTTTGCAGAATCATGTGTGCTTTAGTATGAGAGAAAACTCACCCAAATTAACTTCATTGGCTGCACAAATATATAACGTACTTGTTTGTATAATTGTGCATTTACCTTTTGGCTATTTGGCTTGACATAATCATTCATTTATTGCACTTTGTTTACAATACATGCTTTGTTTTGCTTTGTGCAGTGATAATATATGGCCTGATCCAAAGCCTACTGAAGTTAGTGGAAAGACTCATTACTCCTGTAGCTTTTAAATCAGATCTTTAATATACACAAAGGCCCAGATGAAAAAGGATAGCTTTTGAATATCTGCAGCAAGAGAGGGGCATTATTCAGTTTTAATACTGGAGTGTCATAAAACTTCAAGAACCTTTTTTTTTTAAATTAGTGCTATTTTTATTGCACTTATGATTTGTAAAAATACATTCTTTCCACTCTTAAAGGGAAGAGGTTAGCACTCTCTCTGAAGTTAACAAGATCACTATGCTAATTATTCCTATAAAGGTCTATATCTTTTTACTGCTACTGTTGCCTCTAGGGCCATTTTCAGGAACTTATTCTGGTTCAGTCTACAGATGTGCTATTGAAATGCGTATAAAATGGGCCTGCTCTGACAATGTGTCATGCCAGGATGACAGAATGGGATCTGGTTAAGTTTGCTTCCCAAACTTGTGACACATACTAAATGGCATTTCCAGATCATTACTCTATCAAATGTGAGCAAAATTGGAGCTAAATACCCAAATCCAGGAACATTAAAGTATTTACATCCTTTAGGCTTACTTGTATCATCCTACCCATCAACCACAGACAGAGCTGGCAGTTGGGAATTGTCAGTATGGTTCAGGGAATTCAGCAAGCTCAACTCAAACTGGTAGGCTTTCAACTGCACATCCACTGCAGAAATCAGTAGGTTGATTTCCAGAGATGCTGAGGGTGGTACATTTTCAATTTTCAGCATGGAAGAAAAATAATCTGATCAAAGCAGTTAAGACTTGGAGCAGGGCTTTGAAGAAAGTAAAACCAAAGATGCAGCTGAAGAATTTAGTGAGCTGTACTGGACCCTTCCAACATCACTGTGAGGAGTAGCCCTGTAAAAAATTTCAACTTGCAGTGGCCTTTTGGATGGGCACAAAGTTTTCAAGCCAGTTTGTAAGGGTTATCCATGATCTGAGTTCATTAGAGAAATTTGCAGGGACTAAAATGCGGTTTAAGAAAAAAAAGCTCTAGAGTCTCAAACGCCGAGTTCTGTATGCTAGTAGACCCTATATAAGCTCTCAATTATTTAGGCATAAGAACTTAATGATCAGTCTGGTTTTTTGTTTTGTTTTGTTTTGTTTTTTCCCCAGCCTATTCTTTTCTCCAGCTTCAGCAAATGCAAAACAGCTTTCTCAAGAGCCTGGTATTACACTGTTTTATTTCCTGGTGATAATTACTAGAGTTGTTAAGAGTTAGCATGACCTGTGTGCTCTGCTGTGATTCTTAGTGATATGAGGAATGGACAATGCAGCTGGAAGTCTGGCTGGGTGATTGCTCAGTTAATCATGGTGGCTTCCCAGTTCACCCATCAGCTGACTTGTTTGCTCCCCACCCCAATTTGAGCTGCTTCAAGCATCCTGTAGGTATTTGTCTTTCATCCACATGTTTGAGGTATGGTATGTTTTCTTCTTGTCATATTCAGGAAGTGCAACTCTGAAGTCGAGTACTGTCACTTTTCCTTCCATTCCTGGTTTATCTGTTTTTCTTTTCTGTTATAAACATTACAGTGCATCCTGTCAAAATAGCAATCTACTTAGACAGATTGCGTTCTCACAAAAATTCCCATCCTAGACGGTGCTGCTGTGTGCTGACTGTTCAGTATTACGAAGTAACAAGGCTAACCTTTATCTAGAGTCAGGATACCTATATCTGTAAACCATACACAACAGGTAGCCCTGGTAGACTTTGTTTAATAGGACTTTATCGTGTTTCTCTGAGCAGCAGAAATAAATTACTTTTTAAAAAATGCCATATCACATTAAATAGGGTTATGTGCAGTTATCCTCTGTCATGTGAAATAATTCACAGTCTCACAACATGCAAGCTGGGAAGTCACCCCCAGGCATTTTAAGCATTTTAAGACTTTTTTTTTTTTTTTTTTTCCCCTTCCTACCCTTAGAAATACTGGAAATAGCAATTTAGACAGAATACATAGCCATGTATAACAGTAGTCAGGTGCAGATTTTTCCCTTCTTTAAGCCTGATCCTGCCATCTTTATTAACATCAGAAAAGTATGCTAACTTGGAAGAAATTCAGTGAATTCTTTTCAAGCTTTTTTTTATGAAGATACCTTCACATTTCTTGGCTTATAACAGGAGTTGCATGCGTGTGGTATAAAGTATATTTTCAGTAAGAATTTTAACTGAATCCTTTAGCAAAATTCAGGACTGAATAGCTAAATTAATGTTATTGGTAAGTCCGTGGGCACACAAAATTAGCATTAGTCTCAGTTCTTTATGGACTGTTAGGTATTCTCTTATAACTGCCTTATCAAATTGTCAATATTGTTTCAGAGATTGAATATAAATGTTTTATATCTTAGAAAACTTAAAGTAGGCAAAAATACATGCAAGTGGATGTCTCTGTGCATTCTTGAACTTTGAAACCACAGAAAATACTCCAGAATTAAGGAGGCACAGGCCTTTTGAGTATATTGCAATGAATATGCTGATTACTTCTATGCAGAAGTTTTTGAAAATGCCAATAGTTCAATACATTGCTAAAATGGATACTAACCAGAGCATAAGCTGCTTGTGTGTTCTGTAAAACACAGGGTTTTTGCTTCTTCAGTATGAATTATCAGAAGAAGAGTCAGGAAACTCTGGTAGGTGAAAGTAAGGGTGCATGCAAATGTATACTTAAAGATAAATGTAATCTTGTTTCAGTATTGTCTAGATTGCTATTTGAAAACTTATTTTTCTGTATACACAGTATGTGTGTATCTTAAAATTGAAGAATATATATAGCATCTATACTTTAAAGCTGTATACGTTCACGTGTATGAACACATATAAAAACGGTAAGAAAGCTATTCGCAATATTTCCCATAAGAACTTAGTTTTGATATTCAAAAGACTGACATCCTTAATGTCTCTTGGCCTGAACAGGTATAAAGCCAGTTAATTCATTAGTTCGGATAACAGGGTTCAACAAGTTAAAATCATGAGAAGTATACATCCAAACTAAATGTATAGAAAGGTAAGTATGCTATTTTTGTGCCTGGTCGATCCATTGTGGAGTATCAACAAAGTCCTTAGAGATGCAGGGCTGAATAATTTTAATGAAAACAGAACCATGAAATGTGATTTCAAATAAATCTTTCCAATGAGGATAAACCTCTCTGAATATGTGCAGCTTAATAGAATATAATTGTTTCAATCATGGTTTGACATACACTGTCATTAACTATCCAGATAATTCCTGCCATAATAGAATATTAATCCCACAGCTATGCAGCAGTATCCTGAAACTGTGTGGCATCCAAAGGCTTGCGTCAGTTTTCTTTTTCCCCAATGCCTTATTATGGAGAGAGAATTCTCTGATAGTTACTGATTTAAGAAGTTGCTTTGATTTTTATGTGTAGAAGTTTAAGCTGGTGTATCACAGTAGTTCAGCAGTGCTCACATTCACAAAAACAGACTGTCCTTCAGACATCTGAAGCCCATTTCAGAAGCATTTTGTTTTGCCATTTCACCAGCAGAAATTACTGAAGGACACAAATCTATCTACTTTCCCTTGAACACAGAAAAAGCCTCCCAGGCAGAGGTTTCAGTTCAGCACATTCATTACCTTTTAATTGCTTCTAAATTGCATTGTGACCTGCTGCATCAATAGCTAAATCTAACAGAAACTAGCACAATCAGAGCATATGTGTTGTTAGAAGCTTAACTGGCAGTTGCTTTGCTACTGGACTGCATAAAGGACACTGGATGAAGGACAATGTCATTTTGGGATGCTTTTCAATAATGTGGTGTTAACATTGCTTGGAAATGTCTTTAAATATCAGCTTCTTTATATACCAGAAATGTTTCTTTCAAGTGATGAGCAGCATAGAATTCAGTTATATCACTATCAGATGTGAATATATATATATATTTTTAATTTTACTTCTCACTGACTAAATGTAAAAGCTTCGGTGTCAGCTGTGGCATGTAAGAGCTTCCATGGAAAATGCACTTGCATGCAAAGTCACAACCAAAATAAAGCATTTTATATAAGATTCTAAGCCATGGTATAAAAATCACCCTTGGAGGAAAGATAAGCTTGAATACATTTTAGGCTGAGCCACAGCAGGCATGATGCCATAAAAGGTAAGCTATCATACCAACCGCTGCGGAAGCTAAGGTATAAAAACCATTACTCCCCTGGAAGACTTATTCAAAGCTGTTTTGCAGTCACTTACAGAATGTAACCACACCATCCTAGCTACTGATGATTTCAGCTGGCTAGCGTGTGTTTCTTATTCCTTTGTTTTACTCCTTCCCCCCACTTACAAAATTACCACGAGCCTAAGTGTGGTGTTCGCTCTGTATTGCAAGCATACGTTTCATTTCCTTCGCCCTTTATATTTAGTAATGCCTGTGTATAGGATAAGTGCAGCTGTTGCTCCTTCACAATTTTTTTGGAAGCTGCTCTTTTTATCATTTTTTGCTGTAAGAGTGTTGGGTTAGCACTATTTTAGGGAATATATCTGTTATAATAGCTTAACACCAATGAGTTCTCTGCTACATTGTAGCTTCATTTTGTAAGACATTTTCTGGTTTAGAGCCAGTTATCGTTTGGATTGCTCCACAGGCTTCTCCAGCCTCTGCAATATATGGTGCACTGGAGGGAGACTCAAAAGAAGGTGGTTTGACCCGAAGAAGTTCCTAGCCAATATGCTTATTGGCTAAAATACACTAATAGATAAAAATGTTTAGATCATCCTTGTGCTGTTTTTAGGTTTTAAGGCCACTGTTGATTGAATTCTGTTTCATCAGAACAGGCTTTTCCCAAGCATACTGGGAATATTAGATATCCTGCATATCCTTGAACTGCAACAGCATCACCTGACCCGTCCCAGGTTACTTGTCATTATTTCTTCTACTATGGTATGAGAGAGACCCCTGGAGGCAACTGGGTGCTGGAAGTGGCACATGGAGTAAACTGTCAGTGATGAAAATGAGAATAAAAAGGAATAGGTTTCTTTTGTGGTGATTCTTGGTACATGGAACTGCCAGAGATGTAGAGAGGCACATCATTGTATGTTTACTGTAGGACAGATGGATACCACATCCAGATAGAGGTCAAGACCACAGGTTATATTCCAGTTTAGTAGCACTACTGTTCAGGTTATACTCTTCTTTTCATGTACTCATTTGAATGTAGATGCCTGTTAGGGTACTGAGAGATAAGCATGAAGGGTATTGCAACTGCAAATGACTTTTGCTTTCTTTTGGATGACACCTGCCTCGGCTACTACTGAACACCATATGTCTGCAAAGCATTCAGGAAATGTTGCAGACTGAAATGAAATGCTTGGCTGGAAATTATATAGAAGACTATTTTTTCCTTTTTTCTAGTTAGTTACTAATGACATTATTAAGCTAATTTTATTTCCATTACATATAAAGGAAAATAATGACTGAAAATCTGTAGCCACAGTTACATAATTATCAGACTACACAGTTATACTCCTCAATTCTGACCTTAAAAGCATAACACCTAACAAAGATATGAAGCATTGCTTCAAAGATACTTCTAAATTTATCATAAAGGTAAGTAAATAGATTATTCACAAGCACTAACCTGTTTAAAGCAAAGTATTAAAAATATTAACTATATCTATATTTATCAACTGCTTCTCTTTCAAAAGCATTTTGCTATTTGCTGTATTAAAAAAAGCAGCCCACGTTTCTGCTCTGTGTCCCAAAAAGCTCTCCTAGTACAAAAGATCTCTTAGACTAATGCATTTCAATGGAGTTAGATGGAGTATTTCATTGAAAGGTCTATACCTATTTTTCTCCCCGTATGGTAGCTTTCAAATGTTGACAGATGTGATCTACTACAATGCTCCAAAACTGTCTGATTCAAATCAAAGCTGGTTTTGCTCTGCTTGAGCTGAGCAAAAGTTGACTGACCTCACTAAATAAAAAGCTAAATTCAGAAGCAATTTTTTTAGAAAATACAAATACCAGTGTCTTAATTTCAAGAGCTGGATGAGTCACTTCAGGCTCAGGCTTTCAGAGGCATTTGTCATTGCACCGTGGGTCTCCACTGTCCTCAATAAGCACCACAGGAAGTTTGAAGCAAGAACTCAGTTGAGCTCTGCCTGTAAGAAGCCAAATGGATGCAGACTGGCTTCCCGCAGGACAGTCTGCTTATATGTGGCTTGGACTTGAAGCCACATCTCTGACTGCCCTCCATGAGCAGGAGTACCTGATTATCTCTACCTGTTCATTTATGCACGCTCTTGAAACGGTTGATTCTTCCAATGAGGCATAGGTCACTAAAGGCAAAGCTTAAAAAGCTAAGTTTATACACAACATGTGTACCTAAACACAGCGTAACTATTGGATGTGATAAGCATAGCATAGTATTTAATTCACAGCTGTGATATCAAAGTATTTCAGGAAAATGGTATTCAGATCTGCTGTCCAAATGTTTGTCATGTGCAAAAGAGACCATTTCCTTTAAGCTTTCATGTGTTATTTCTGCTCTAGATCATTCCATCTTCCATTTAATGAAAACTGTTCTCAGTTACAATGTTCAGTTGCCTAAGATGCTCTGTTTTCTTTTGTGACTGTCACTGTGTGACCCCTCGGTACCGCTTCTGCAGTGTAAAAAAAATGTAAACTTGCCCAGCAGGCAAGTGCCACTGAAGGGATTTCCTTGCTGATCTGCATCTGGCTTGTAGCTAATCCAAGTCTGTTCTGTCCGCCTTCTTGACAAAGGGGCAAGAGAGACTGAAGCAGCCACACAGCAAGAGGATGTGAACTGGTGTCAGGTCCCTTCAGGCAAGGACAGACCTCTAAGCTCTTTGGTAACTTGCTTTATATTTCTTCAGACTGAGGCTCAGAGGTGCTTTCACTTAATGTGAGTTAGGTTGGGTTTTTTTGTTTGTTTGTTTGTTTGTTTTGGTGGGGTTTTTTTGTCTTCTGACAATTAGGGAGGTGACATCCTTTTTCCAAGGTCACACTTGAAGATAAAGGGATCTTGAAAAGAGATTTCAGGTGTCCTGACTCTCATTTCTATGCATTAGTCTCAAAACTTCTTTTCCTTATGCTTTGCCCTTATGTGTTTCTGTCTTACTTCCACACTGCAGGTGTTTATTTTGCTGTACTGTACAATCTGCCAAACTTTGAAAACTGTTACAGGTAAAGAATGGTACCAGTTTTCTTGCAAGTACTGTGTATACATAGTATAGCCATATTAACATTGTCAAGCTAGCTTTTATGGTTGATGAACAAATCCTGAGGCCTAGGTCATAAGTAAAATTAACATCTGTCACACAGATATTAACTGACGGAATAAATTACTCTTCTTGGAAATAGTTTTTATCTATCTTTGTAGGACTGTGAATGTTTAATTGGCCCCATAATCTATTGAAAATATTCATGGAAAAGCTCAAGATACTAAAACAGACTGAAACCACTTATATTTTTCTAAGATACTGAAATTTTGTTGTCCTTTTTAAAATCTGAAGTGGAAACAAGACAATATGTAGACAAGAACTGCATAATGAAATAAGCACACACCAATAAAATAAAGTAGCTTCACTTGGAATGCTTCCATCCTTAAATTTACATGAAATAATTCGGTTCATAACTTCAGCTGAAATGTTATTTAATGAAAATATCATACAGTTTGACAACTTAAGTTCTGTGGTGTCAATGGTGTTTAGTAGGAAAAGCATAAGAAATTACACTGTGTATGAAGTAAACAGGAAAAAAACTATGTCAAAACAGAGTAGGAAGAAAATTCTGAATTATGGCCATTACTGAATCAGCTTTGCTTCATATGGTTCATGTGTTGCAGTGGATAATAAATATTGCAGTGTTCTGATCCTACCTAAAAGTGCTCTATAAAACCACCTCGGATAGTTTTCTGTCCTAGCAGTGGCAAAGTAAGGTTGAACAAATGCAGGTAGCTAAAGTAATTCCTTGTAATTCTGGGGATAGCAGGGGTCAAGATACATTCCCCCATGTTAAATAGAGTAGCCTCTAGGCTGCCCAATTTTATGCTCAGCTGCCTGTGTTCTCAAGAGTCCACTTGGAAAGGAAAGTTTTCTAGAGCCTAGCAAAGTGTGATTACACCTGTGAAGGCAACAGGGGCAGTATATGCAGCAGTATTATGTTACCTGGGGACCATCTCATCCTGGGGAAATTCTTGGGGGACAGTAGATTTCTGTGGGATTGGAAAATGAGATTTATCGTTCTGTGTCAACTTTGAGAGTTAAAGTATTCAATAAAAACATTTTTACCCTAAATAACCTCACAACCCCCATAAACGTATAAGAAACAAAAAACAAATCCAGAAATTCAAATGGTTTGTCACTGCGGAGGAGCATTTTAATCTGTTCTAATCTGATACCTGAATGAGTATAAAAAAAGTAAACCAATTTATATTTACACTTTTAGGGGTAAACAAGGGATTTTCAGTTATAAGTATCCTTTGGTCTGTAGCTATTGATAAGGGATTCACAGAGCTGAATGAGATTTTGTGGAGTTCTATATACATTGCTGCCTATCAAGTTACTCTGTCTCTTCGGAATTTTCTTCCAACTCCAAACAATAAGCAATCCATTGCATCTGGGATGCCACAGCGAACAACACAATAATTGAGTTGAGTACAGCTGTATAGGTCCAGCAGCTTGAGCTTAAGTGCAGTCAGCTTTGCCTGCGTGCATCCTAATGCATCATACCACGTGTTTGCTAACTGGTTTCGTGGCTTATTCACTTACTGCCTATACCAATCATTTTTCTTATTGTGCTCCAGGCTGTATTTCCTGATCTCACGTGGCTGTGTAACCTTGAAAAGGGCAGGAACATTGTAAATTTTGAAATTAGATTTGAAATTAGCTTTCTTTGTGGGCTTTTTCCCCCCCTCACTCTAGTCTTGCAAGAGAATCACCTTTAGGCTTTTACTATAATAGTTTGGCTTCTAAAATATTGAGTAATAAATTGTACATTCTAAAGATATTTCTTTATGGTTGCAGCAGAATTGTTTGTAAATATAAGAACAATTTGTTTGTGACCTCTTTAGAGTTGAAAGGATGAAGAACATTATGGCTGGTCCACCAGTACAGAGTGTGATCGTCTGTTTAAAGTAGCGATGTTCAACCTGAATACATATTTCTACTAAAGAGGTGGTTGGAGAGTTAGAAGTGACCCTGTAGGTTGTGTGGTAGTGCAGCTGGTGGAGTGTCCTAAACACTCATATCAGTTCTCTAGTCTTTTCTGTTAATTTTTAGATGATTACACTTAGTCTGAGAGCTGTCTCAATTATTTCTGTGGGCAATTGACACCAAACTTGTTATCAACTAAGACAAGTGAGGTTGTTTGGGGATGTGCTTTGTGTTCTCTACACTGTAGTGTAAGAGCCTAAATAGCTAGTGTATACTATGTGTGTGTATGCTTACATAGCTACAGTAGGTGAGGCAAAACCCATTACTGGAAACAAATTTAGTTAAGGAGGAATTTCTGAATGCTTTTGATAGAAATACTGCACACCCTAGCAGGTTAGGTTTGGGCTTTTGTTAGGTTTTTGGGTTTTTTGGGGTTTGTTTTTTTTTTGGGGGGGGGGGGAAGCCCTTGAGTATAAAGGCCCTTACTTAAGAAAAGTAACTAAGAAAAGTACTGTCTGGAAGATCAGTGAGAACAAAGCATTAAGTAGTGAAATAATTAGTGAAAATTAATCTCCAAGTAGCACGTGGAGATTTTACTGCTTGGATGTTCACAGTGAGGTTGGACTAAGTGTTTGCTGTCTTCAGTGGATTTTTGAAGACTTACACTATCAACTGGGCTGGAGCTGTAGCTTCAAACCCTTATAAACCAATCAGAACATGATTCTTTTACCTAAATTAATGTATATTTAAAAAAACCAAGTTGTGTGTGTTCAGAGAATTGAAGGGCAGAGAATATATTAGTTGGTCCGCACACTGTTTTATTAATATTGTAGCTATTAAATTTTTACACAGACAAGATAGCGCTTTATATTTTAGGCAGTTAAGCTGTTTAATTTTGGAATTGGTAGGGAATTTTATTGTCTAATAAAATTGTGTCTAGCTCTATATTTGCTGAGAGTTAGGATCCAAATAGAAAAAGGTCATTGAAACTTGAGTAATTCAAGCCTATCATTTTGTGCCTATAGCCCCATGTCATTTCAGAAAAGAAACTCATTATTGATTGCACCTAAGGCTTAGGATAAAGTATGTCTCTATATAGTTAGTTGTACCCCATGGTACTGAATCATTTCTGCTGTGCCAAGCTTGATTTAGTTTTGTGAAAGTATTACCTGGTAAGATTTGCAGATGGGTCTGATAGACACCCATTAGTTAGGTAACCACAGGAAATGTAGACTTGTCCAGTTGGGAAATGGGACTTCGTAATGACTAATGTTTAAATGTGCCAGTATTAATGACATCTCAGCATTTGTTGGTGTGTACCAGTGAAAGTAAATCAGGGAGCTATTTAAATATGTACAGCCGAACTTGTGCTTTGCATTGCAGATGGGTTAAAAGTGGCTAGTTCAGGATCAGACCCTAATCTGTTTCAAATCATTGCAACATTAAGCTCACAGGAAGTTTGAGACTGAACCTTACTTATTTATGTCTAGTCATGTACCAGTAGTAGAATAAAAACAGTGATTGAAAACAGCAAAGACTCGACAGCCTGTATCTTTCTCATTGCAACATTAAACTTGTTTACATAGTACTGCTGAGTTGTGTGGATGAACTCAGACCATATGCTCTTGTAAAGAGTCAGGAAGCACAGTGTTTTGTAGGAGCATCTAAGCTCCAGTCAGACAGCACTTCTTATCATGTGTACTGTTGCCTTTAAGAACTTTTAGCAACAAATCTGTATTTCTACTGTTCTTCCTGCCAAATGGCTTGACACCAAATGCAGTGTGTCACACACCAGACCTGTGTTAAAAGTAGCACTGTGACTTCTGAAGTATATGGCCTTAAGGAGATGCCAAAAATCTCCTTATTCATTATAGTAAGTCCTGTAAAGCATAGTGTTTGCACCAGTTGGTTGCACTGTCCCTGTATTGCATGGCATGCTTACAAAGCACCATTAATGTGACTTTGTTCTTCTAGACATGTATTTCTTCTCCTAGCTACTGCTTGCTGGTGAGTTTTATTTTTCAGCAGGTCAGAGATCATTCAGGACTTACAGTCTAATAGTATAAAACATCAGTTTCTATAGCTGTGTTTTTCTTGATGTATTCTTTGCTGTAGCTGTAGAAATAGAGTGGAAAACAGTTCAAACGTAAAAAGCTTATGGTCTGTAGGACAGTGTTTCTGCAGTAGCTATTGACCTTCTGTGACTTAAAGCTTCTTTTTTAAAATGGAAAAAAGGACTACCTTAAGCAAAGGACTTCATTATTTTTACACATAAAGAGAATTAGTGAAATTGAATCACAATAGATATCTGTACTTTTGTAATAAGCATCAAAATTGCTCTTTGAAATAAACATACTGTTGTACTGCTGTCTTCATAGAACAGAAAACTGGTAACTTGGAGGTTTTCAACATTTCAGACTAATACTTAGACTTTATCTTTCTCAAAGTTTTCAAGTGCTCTGTGGAACTGTAAATTATTTTGATATGACATCTAGTCTTCTTCAGCATGTTACATTATTTTTTGGACCCTCAGACTAATTAGTGCCATATAAAGTTATGTGAGGGGAAAAAAGTAAACTGGGTGGAATTTGCAGAGCTGTGTTTTTACTCAGTAGATTGTTTCCATGGAAAGCCCATACTATGGCAGAAGATTTGTGTGTGTGTGTGTGTCAGCATTTGAAGAAAAACAACACTACATGAAAACAAATTCTCAGGCGTATAGATTAAAAGAAAAAAAAAAAGGTCTACTCTGCTGCAAGCACCTGTTAGAAGCTCCTAGTTCTAATTCATCTAGCACATGCAGGTGGAAAAACACTACTTTGGCCACAATCAAAAGTTATCTTTTGTCCAGAACAACACTTACAGCTCATGTATCATTTCACTGAACTGGGTGATTTATGGTCCATGTTGTAATATTTTCCAGGATGATTAAGTGATGAGACAAGAACATGAAATAATGAGGAAATTAAATTGACAGGGTTTTTATAGCTACAGTACTTATTACTTTAATTGTTTAAAGGAATTGTGATGAGGTTTATGCTTTCTTATTTGGATGAAACTGTAAGCTGGAAAGATAATGTAGCACTTCAGCTGCCTGACTGATTTCTATGTTCAGTCCATGTGTACATAAGATTAGCTTAGTGATTGTCTAGTTGAAATACCTACCATAAGGACCACTAATCTTTGTCCAAGAAAAAATAAAAACAAACTTCAAAAGCTCTGATGAAAATCTTACTTATGTACTTAAGTCAGTGCATTCATTTTTTTTAGGTGTTCAGTTTACTGAGGCTGCTGCTGCACATTTTATCTTTACCATCTTTCACTTTATAAGCTCAGTATTAATTCTTCACGAATTCTGCATTTAAACAAATGTATCCACACTTGCAGAATATGCAGATAACTTTGTTAGAAGTGAGATGCTTGCTTCATTTCAGAGAAAAAGAATGGTATATAACCTGTTTGTAACTGCTTTGAATTTGGATTTTATATGAGAAATGTATTGTTTGTTATTTTAAGTATAGTTGGGAAATGTTCTCCTATATGGTCTAAGCGGATAGAGAAATAAAATGTGAGCATTGACTAAGTAGCACCTAAACTCAATTAAAAAGTACAGTGGTTTGCAGAATATAATGTAATGTAAAATAATTGCCTTTCCATCATCTGGTGACCAACAGTGTCTGAAGATGATGATGTCTCATGAGTTAGGAGATACATGCCTGAAACCAAATAAATGTTTCAGTCAACACATTGGAGTGTTCCCAAAGACTTGTACAATCAGAAGCTGTGACTCTTTCAGAGCCCAAAGGTCTGTTCTGCTTCCTGTGGTACTTTGATAGCAGTCATCAGTTCTTCATTCTACCCATTACAATGTTTTATCTGTGGAGAAAGTATGGGTCCATCTGCTCCACATGCTGTGGAGCGTAGAACAGAGCAGCTTATCTGTCCCATGCACCATCAATGCAACAGTTACAGGAGGTGCTGTGGGAAAGTAGAGTAATAAAAACAATGGAAGACTTTCATAACTGAAAGCTTATAAATGGAACCTTTAATTTCACTGATTTTTTTTTTTTTCTTTAGCTAATTGGATTTGAGCACAACAGACTTGTCATTATTTAAAAGAAAGGACTCAAACTCACAAACACTAACTTTGCTTTTTTTAAAAGGACTTAAACCCACTTGCACAAGATCTTCATTTTAGGGGAAAAGAGTAATTTTAATAATTTATATTAATTAACAAAGCCAACATTTAGCTGTAGTAGGGAGTATTTACATTTGTGGAACTCTTAATGGAAGCTGTTAAGTAAAATACATTAAATGGGTCAATAAGATGCTGTTTTAAAAATACATCAAATGAGAGAGAACATATTTTAAAAAAAATCTATTTTTGTCAACATAACTTCATAGAGTAAGTATGTATTGTGCTAGGTGGAAGTTCTGAATTCTGGAAACTTACTCATGCTTTCGTTCTTGCACTTCTTAAACTTGCTCTGTTGTACCTCAATTGCTTTGCATATTGAAGTAGGATTTAAGGTTGACTGACAAATTTGAATATATTGTTTGAATATATACATATTGACAAACCTGGTAAGAATGGTAATGTGCAGATGAAGTACGCAACATCAGCATCTGTGACAAATGTCCATGTTTTTACTATTGTTACTAGCTTTGTGAATGTTTCTGAAAGGACATTAAAATTTCAGATGGTGCCACAGATATTTAAATCACACTGCATTTCCATAGTAACATAGGACTACTAACTGATATACTGTTGAGTGTGAATTTTCTATCTGATGCAGTATCTTGCTTACTATCCTTGTTAACTCATCCAGTTGTTTTAGACTATGCTGCTTAACCAGTCCTTCTCTAGCCAGAACAACAACCTGTGGTTCCTCTGTCATTCTCCTTGTGGTATCTTTCCATGCTTTCTGTTTCAGTGTCAAGTTCCAGCTGCATGCACAGCTATAGGAAGAAGGGTGACTGTCAGATAAGGCAGATTATGGTTCACTTCATGTGTCCCCTGACTCTTGTCAGAACAGAGGTAACAATAGCACCTGTGGATGAGTGGGCTGCAGAGATCTTAATGAAATGCTTAGGCTTATATCACCTATCTTTGTGCAGCCTTGTCTTGAAGCCTCTCCCTCTTGCATTAAAGTGCACTGAGGTCAGTAATACAAGAATCTTCACCTATTCTGGCATTTGATATCTTGAAGAAACCAAGAGAGAAGGAATAGTAGGGGAAGAACTTCCCTCTGAAATAAGCACTATCAGAGTTGTTTTGGTGGCCTTTTGGATATGCTGCTTAATGTTACCATGTGGTAGTCAGTATTTTATTCATATGAATAACAGTTATGAGTAATATGTGCCGACAAAGAGAATTTTTTTCTCAAGTGATGACCATGCACCAAATTCTAGTTGTTTTTTCATTACATTGACAGGTCTGTTCATGGTTGTATCTGCCTGATTGATACTGATTTTTAGTTCTTCATGTATAATTATTTCCAGTAATTTCTGGCTTGTGTTGATTCCTTGATGATCCTTGCTAACAGACCTCAACATCATGTGGAGCTTTTGAAATTCTCAGGTCTTGATTCTTCCTCCTTAGCTTCAGCTCAGGTGTCCCTATTTTCTCATAAGTGTGCATGCCTACTTGCTCTGTTCTAACAGATTCTGCTTCTTGGCCCTCCACTGATAACAGCCCAGCAGCATCTCTGCTCATATTATTCTCACTGTAAATTGCAGTTTCTTTTTGATAAGTAGCACTGATAATTATGGCAGGCCGTTAGAGTAGAGGTTGAAGGTAAAACTCAGATTGGGTGCCAGGGTTCTGGAAGTCCTTAACAGTTAAGAGACTCCTCTCATGGATGTCCGAGATCACTGTCTTGAAACATTTCCCTTGCATTCATGCCTGTAGCTACAGATGTATGAAATAGAAAAGGAACTTCAACTCGTGCACCAGCAAGTTTGTCCATGTCTTGTCATGGAGGACATGTCTCCACTAGTATCAAATAATGCATTTTGTAGTGAATGCCTTCCACAAGTCCATTTATACGCTACATCAGTCTTGGTATCTTGGTCACTTTAATGCCAGTCACTGTAGCTTATAGCAAATATTTGTATGCTTCAGAATGAATTCTGCCTTTCAACCGAGGGTTAGATTACCGGCTTATATTTAGTTTCAAGTTTAATTGAATTGGCACACCAGAACAGTCGTCATATATAGGGTTTGTGTATTATGGGTAAAGGACTTGCTAAAACACAAAAGAATTTGGACTACACTTGGCAAAAACCTAGAGGTATGAGACAGTTGGTCTGCTTGTATAATATTAACCCAGGACACTTGTTTCTGTCGTATAGATTCCATGAGGTATCAACAAATAGGTCTGCACATGGAACCTGAATTGACAGATTTCTTCAGCTGTTAACAGAATTTAGGCTATGTATAATGTAAAGAAAGAAACATTAGTTGAATAGATATGATCTAATAATATTTAGTAAGGTTTTGATTAAGCCCACAAGGCTTTTTCTGTACTATGTATAATGTAAGTACAGCAGGA
>NW_009943802.1:24695-28721 GCF_000696875.1 Nestor notabilis
GTATAGCAAAACCATGTCAAAACAATTATTTTTATAACTGGTTTGTCCCATAGGGAAAAAAGAAATTGGTAGTGCTGTTCCCAACTGAGTTACTTTTTTCTTCTATTTAGTCAACAGTTGGGTATGTACCTAATTGAACAAAAGCTGTGTGTTTCTTTGGTTTCCATAAATGTCAATATTGTATCTAACTTCTTTCTACCCAATTAAAATTCTAATTCTGCCCTAGAATCTGAATGCCATGTCCATGCAGTAGGTGAAGGCACTAAGCTTATGATCTTTTTCGTCCCAGATTTATAGGCTTAATATTTTAAGGTGGGTAATATGTTTTTTAAAACTTTCAGCTGTCCAAAAGGTCTGTTTCCAACTTGCCACCAGTATGTGCAAATTCATTAACCTGGAAGATGTCAAATTTTCAATATACTATGCTCCTTGAATCTGGTTACCCTATAGTCATAATATATACACAAAAAACAACCAGTCTTTCCCAGTAATCTACTATTAAAAACCAGAGGAAAATAGTATATTTTATAGAAAAAACATTAATTCTAGCTAGGCAGGTTATCAGTGGCTTGACTGCTTTCTGGGGAACCCTTAGAAATGGTTCTCTAAACAAATCGGTCTCTGAGCAGGTATCTGCTCTTACATGTTTCTCCACCAACCCTCAAAAGTGAAGCAGTTTTAGTAATTTAGTTGTGATTACTTATACAAGTATGGTGTAGTTCATTTAGATTCCACTGCTGCCTTCAGATAAAGATGCTTAGTTCTTTTATCAAAATGCTAGTTTTATCATAATGGCAGTTTAACAGGGAAGAACAAAAGTAAGGAAAGCATAAATCTCTTTGACCCTCTGACACACTGCCACATTAATAGAGAGTGTTACAAGAGGCATAACTATTATGTTATTACCAGGGGGTAGAGCTTTTGTGGCAGATCAGATCCTATTGTAATCCTGCCTTATTTTTTTTATATGTATCCAAATCGTTTTCAGCAAGTGTTGTGATATATAATAGTAGGAAGCAACTAAACAACTTCTCTTTTCCCTTTCATCTTTCACTGTAATAGTTTATTTCTCAGATGGTGTTTTGCTATAGAGAAATATTATTGACTTGCTGACTCACTAATTGACTGCCTCTTATGTTTTGTACAGTATTCTGTGTTTTCTTGGTAATGGGATGGTAGAAGATTTTTGGGGAAGTGCAAGGTGGAGGGGAAGGAGGTTTGAAACAACAAAAGCAAACAACCACAACAGAAACAAACCAGGGGTTCTAACAGTACTAATCTCTGTAGATTTGTTTGTGATTTTTATTTTTTTTTTAAATATTGCAGTAATGGTAATGGAAAGTTATCTGATTCTACCACTAAGAATAACACTTTGGAATACAAAATTATGTAAAAGTCAGTAAATTACAATGGAACTTTCATTGCTCTTTCTGTAAATGGGTCTGGCTGCAGTTCTGTGATATGATCTCATGAGCTGTGACATCGTTGCTTTACATTTCCCTGCTGAAGAAGTGCAGTAACCTGACTGTTTTCATTGTAGCTCGACTTGCTAAAGTACTGCTGTTCTTGAGGATCATTAAAGATGTGCAGGCTTTCAGTTAGTAAGCAGCAAATTTCAGAGTGGAAGACCTGCTGGAGGTGCTTTGGTTCTGTTCAAGTGCTGAATTCCAGGAAGAGGAAAGAAAACTTCAGTAGAGTAGATTGTGATTTTGATTTAAATATCAAAATCATCAAGCTTTCCAATTCTTAAATAAGGTTCCTTTCAAAATCAGGACCTTAGTACAGTCACAGAAGTAAATTTAGGAGCTAAGCTGTAATTGCATCTGAGCAGCCCACAGCCAGAAAGATTTTTTTAAAAGTGCTTTGTATGAGAAGGATATTAACAGGGAGCCTAAGCCGTTTATCTGATTGTGATTAATGCAGAATAAACAAGTGAAGGTGTTGGAAGTGCCACTGTGCCTGAATATGAGAAGGAAAAGAACCTTATACTGATTCATGTGCAACTAATTCTGTATGCATGCTTTGTTATTCTCAGATGACTGAAAAACATAAGGAATTTGAGATAAACTTGATGCAATTTTCATGCTGCTAGCATATGATACCTTTCTAGACAGCAGGTAGAGGAAAAGCTGGAATGTACTTTTCAGTTTCTGAACATCATGGCTACTGCAGGCAGTCAGGAGATAGCTTCTTATTACTGTAAGCATGTGTGCATAAACAGAGGGCCAGTACTTTATATGGCCAAGCTAGCGCACATCTGGACTAGGACTGGTTCCAGAATGGGAGCACAGAGCTGGAGGATAGATCATACACTAAGGAAATGCAACAACAAGTGGTTGAATGTATGGTTGTTAGTTGGGTATTGCTGAGTAAGGATCTGCTGTTGGTGTAAGGATGTGTGCTTGGAGAGTGTAGCTGGAAGAGCTGGAGAAGCATACCTGATTTCTATGTGTGTCATCTGATCCAGAGCTGGTATCTATAGTTGCCACAAGCAGTATATGTACTGAGTGCTGCTGTCCTTTCCCCTAGCATTAGTTATGGCTGGCCATTGCTGGCTGGAGTTTTGGGAATCCCTGAAACAATCAATATCCAGCCATGACTTTAAGTGTTTTCCTCTAAGAATTAAAAACAAACAAAAAAACCAACCAAACAAACAAAAACCCAACTGGCAGTATCAGGTATTTGTTTTGTTTGTTTCTTTATAAAATGCATTATAAGTTATGCTGCTTCCCTGAAAACAGAAGGCATTTTCCTTGGTACAGTTTCTAGGCATCCTGGTACCTCATCAGGTTCATGCTTTTTAATGTCTTCTATGTTTGGAGCTTTCTCCTTGAGTTTCTGGTTTTTCTTCCATTCTTTCGGTTCAAACTTACCCATGTGCCTGCTCCTGTGCGTGGAATTAATCACCTGGGAAGCGCTGCTTTTCCCTCCCAGTTAGTTCTTGGTCTGTTATTGCCATATACCTCAATATCTTTAATGGTAGTATCTATTATTTTCTTTATCTCACTCCATAAAGAAGCTTAATTATTTTGTTTCAGGCTTTTTATTTAGCTTGAATGATGAGCATACTAACTACACTACAACTTCAAGGTCTGTGATTGCCTATAGATCAAAGACACAATGCCAGCCACTAACACTTTCCAGAAGAGGTTGTTTAGCTAGCTGTATATTAATGCAGCTTAGCAGGTGGACATGAAGCAAGCTACCATGGTGAGATAGTTCTCAGCAGACCCCTGCAGTGTGCCACAAACCATGGTGTTTGAGAGTGATTCAGCTGTGTTAGCTGGGCTGACTTTCAGGGGATAATGAAGCCCAAAACAATCACCGTCCTAGTGTGTTCATATTTCATATTTCTTCTGCAGATATACAAGGATGGCTGTTGTGTCCTTTCATGTAATTTGTTGAAACCACAAGGGAAATAACCTTCTGGACTCGTAAGAACTTGGAATACATGATACTGCTTTTTTCTGAAGCATTCTCCATAAGAAAATATTTATGTACTGATGATTCCTATGATCTTTTCCATACTTTGCATCTGTGAACAGTGATCTAGATAACTTTTAATGTGGACAAAAATAACAGAGAGTTGGCCTACTAGGAAAAGAAAAAATGCACTACCTTATATAGGTTACTCATGATTTTTTGCTGGCACTAAAAAAGCAGAGAAGGCTCTGCTAAAGCTGAAGCATACCTGCGTAGCTGTAACTTCAGTAGAATTACCTAGAATTTGTTGGGGTTTAAAAAAAAAAGTCACCAAAAAAAAACTAACCACAAAAAAACCCCAAACAAACAAAAATAAAACCACCCCCCAAAAAAAAAAAAAAAAAAAAAAAAAAAAAAAAACACAAACCAAAACCAAACAGGAAGGGGGGAAGGGAATAACCCTACCCTTGGAAAGAACCCTGAACATCAGTATTGAGGCAAAAAAATCCAGCTGAAAATGGTGAGGTATGGTCTCAGAGTGTAAACTCATTTTAGAGGTTTCAGTTAAGCCTGTTTTGTGGAAAAAATTACCTTCACCCCCAC
>NW_009943803.1:0-10602 GCF_000696875.1 Nestor notabilis
GGGAGCGCCGGGAAAGGGGGGTGTCGGTGCTCCCTCGTGCAAGGGGGGTGTTCTCTGCAGAGTCCTTGAGCTGGACGGTCGGGTGTGAAGGACGAGGTACAGCAGCGCTCCCGGGAGGGGATCTGAGCCACAGTGAAGCCGCTGCTCCCGTTCGGGATGCTCGGCCGGCCCCGAGGGCACGGGATTCGGAACACCCGCGGGTGTTACCTGGTCCGATGAGGGCAGGGAAGGGTTTAGGGCTGAGTGACTGGACGTGCAGCTGGACTGCAAAAAAGTACTAAGCTATTTCAATCTTTTTAGCATATTTCTAGTTCTATTTTTCATTTTAAGATCTGTTTTAGTGACAAGATAAGGGGGAATGGCTTTAAACTGACAGAGGGGAGTTTTCGATTCGTTATTAACAAGCTCTTCCCTGTGAGGGTGCTGGGGCGCTGGCACAGGGTGCCCAGAGAAGCTGTGGCTGCCCCATCCCTGGCAGTGCTCAAGGCCAGGTTGGACACAGGGGCTTGGAGCAACCCGCTCTAGTGGAAGGTGTCCCTGCCCGGGGCAGGGGTTGGAGCTGGAGGAGCTGCTTTATTTTTGTCAATTTCTTTAAAAATAGGGTTAAAACTGCAGTTTCTTACGAAAAGGAAGTTTAAGTGTATACCATTATGAGGATTTTTGACATGTGTCTGTGATAATTGCACTGAAACAATTGAATATTGAGTTGGGTTTAACTCTTGCCAAGCTTATTCTCCATATTTTTCCACCTTTAATACAGCGTTCTTATTGCTAACGTAGTTAAAAGTTGGAGAAGATACAAGGAAGAGTGCAAAACACGCTGCACGCTGCTGTTCTTTTGAGCTGCAAGACTGATTGTGTGTCATCCAAGAACCAACCACTGCCACGTTTTCATCTGTTGGTAAACATCAGCTGCGGGTTGGTCTTAAGGGAGGATGACTGAATTAGTTCCAGATGGAGAACTCGTTCAGCTCATTTAAGATCTTCCAGTTGATTTCAGACAGCAGGTCAGTAATGTAAGTGTGTAATTTAGTTCTTTCTTGCTGTTGTGCTTCCTGCCATGTGTGGTATCAGTGCTATCAAATATGATATCACAGTGCTGCTGAGGGTGGGAGCTTCATTGTGCTTAAGTGCTTTTGGTTTTAATTGAGTAGTAGAAACAGAAAAAGTATTACAAAATTGTGATAACTGTTTTCAATGTGGAGGGGTTTTAGCACAAGTATTTGGTTTTAACATGAGTGTGTCAGAGGATCTTGTACCTCAGCATGCTACTGGCATGATTTCCTGGTAAAATGGCAAGAGATAAAGGGATAGGGATGGAATCCCTCTGTGTATAGCTGTAATACCAGAAACAGAACCTGAGGAATGGGAAATTTCAGTGTGAAGTAGCTGCTGTTTAGGAAATCAAAACTGACACAGTATGTTTAACTCTTTAGTACATATTTAGTACATATTTGAGATGCTACATTGGACATTAAAAAGATGTGAGGAAACTAGTTTTATGCTGTTTACATGCGAACAAAATCAGCAGCTCTTGTTACAGCTCTTGTATTTTTGCTTGCCATTGATTATTTCTTGTGCTGCCACTGTATGGTCCACTGTAGTATTATGATCTCATTCAGGCAGCTTTTCCAAGATGTCCAGTGATTAAGTTCCCCCTCAGTAATTACTTTTTAACTGTATGACATCCTCCATCTTGTCTGTCCAGCCAATGTCCTTCTGGATAAAAGTATAATTCAAGTGTAATATCTCCTAGTGTGTGTGTGTTGAGGAGCACAAGAGGTCCTGTCCATCCATTCTCATCTGACTCATCCTATTTTCTTTTGTTTCTAAAACACAGACTGCAAAACAGAAAGCAGTAAATCCAGTGGTGTGTTTTAGCATTGCAGATAAGTTGCTCAGGTGCAATTTCTTTCTTTCTTAACATGGACTTTGAATCTGTTAGCACTGTGATGCTAACTAATGTTACATGACTTGATGAAGGTCACTGTGTTTTTGTTAGTGTCTGTACTCTTCTACTGTAACTCCTCATATTTCATGTAATTTGCAAAAGGAGAAACCTTTGGTTGCAAATGATTAGATGCCTTTTCCTATCAGATCTTTTAAAAAGGCTTCAAGAATTATTGCAAATACTAATATTGCACTGCAAGCTCACGTTTACCAAGAGAACTGTGTTTATGATTACTAGAAGTTATAGTCCTTGATTATTGACTCCAGTTGATAACAGGTCAGTTACTACTAAGGGAACAGGCTCCTGCTCAGATTTTCTGCGTTGTGAAGGTTTTTCTCGAGTGGTTATAAGAAGACCTTAGAATGAGATCAAACAAACTGTAGAATCTTAAAGAGTAGTTAATTGAAAAGGGTGTGTTGAAATGCTTTATAGGAGAAAGAACTTCAAAACCTGTGAAGTCTTTTGTGTTTGTGCGTGCTATTTTAGATCTCCCATATCTAAGTTAGTGTTTAGTCTTGGTATCATATTAGGAGTGCAAACTTGACAGACAAGCTACTAAAGCCCTTTTTATCTTATATAAACTGCAGGTGAAATGTGGTATCTTTGCTGCATCAGGGATTTCAAATGTCTCTATATTCAGAGCTACATGTTTTTTTCCTTCTTTCTCTATTTTTTTCATCCTAGGCAGAAAAAATGGAATAGACCACACAAAGCAGCATGTGAAGTTCATCTTTATGCAAGATGTAATTTGGAGGACCAAGTACGCTTCTTCAGGCCATGGGAGACGAAACACTAAGCACATGATATTTTTGTTTCATGCAAGTGCTGTTCTGTGCTAAGTCAATGTTGGTTTGTGTTAAGGACAAATACTGATTTCTTCGGGTCAGCATGTCGACTGTGACAAGTGCTCAGACACCAGAGGAGCCTAATTCTCCCCCCCTCGAAGAAAAGCCAAAGGGAAAATCACTATTTCATTTGGGTTCACTCTTTGCTAACAGAAGTGAAAAGTTTGTAATTGCTAGGAGTGACAGCGTGCCAGAGGAGAACGTGCTGAAAATAACCATCACAGAGACCACAGTCATTGAGTCGGACTTGGGCATCTGGAATTCTCATGCTCTCATCTACCTCACTTTGTGGTTTTTCTTCAGCTTTTGCACTCTTTTTCTTAACAAATACATTCTTTCGTTACTGGAAGGAGAGCCCAGCATGCTAGGTAACCCTGCCTCTCTGGACACTTGAATTCCAGTCAGATATTTGGCAATACCACTATCTCCAGTGTAAAGCTGAGGAACAAAATGGTTCAACTGAAGTGAAAAAGACCTAGTTAGGAGGTGTGGGGGTGGATCTTAGGGCTGGGAACTCAAGAGTTGTGATCTTAGCTTGTGAAAGGGAATCTGACACTGTCCTTTCCTCCACTTCCTGAAAGATGGTGTCTGAGAGCTAAGACCCATAAAGACAAATGCACTTTTTTCTCTGTGTTGGAGGATAGTGTGGATTTCTACAGAAATAAAATCTTGTGATTTACGTGTTTCTCACTCTCATCTTTGTTTAGGTGCTGTTCAGATGCTTTCAACCACCTTCATCGGTTGTATCAAAATGTTTGTTCCATGCTGCTTGTATCAACACAAAACACGCATCTCTTATCCTCCCAATTTCATCATGATAATGCTGTTTGTTGGATTAATGAGGTAAGTGGTTAAATAATTCCTGGAGATCTATCTGGCTGCTTCATCACATTCTTCTGAATGGAAGCTGCGTTTTCATGGCTCTCTTCCTTTTCATTCGTGATTGGAAAGTGTTTGGACTATTCACCTTTCCCCCCTCCAAAAAAATCACAGGATAATTTTATTTTTAATTCCTGTTGCTAAATGCTACATTCCTTTTTCCAGATGTCAAATTTTTGTCTGTCTTGCCTTCCCATCACATTTAGCTTCTTTCAGAACACACTTCTCTTCCCATTTACTTTCCTCCTGTTTTCTTTTGAGGCTGATGTTTTAACGTACTACTATTTAGTATACTAGTATTATGTTGCTTTGTTCCCTCACCTCCCAGCAATTTGCCTCAAAAGGGATAGAGCCTGTTAATATTTATCTCTTACAAAGTAAATATTTGCTGTGTGCTGGGATAGGATCAGTTTGTCGTCTAGGAGAGAATATTATGGTTTGGTTTCTTCTAGACCGCGAAAGTGATAAAGGATAACATGATTCAAATTAATTCAGAGTAGCTTTATCATAACAGTGCCACCCTGTTTAATTTCATGGTTTAAACTCTGGTAGATGTAGTGTACCTAATTTACACTAAAGATGGATAACTGCAAATGGTAAATTTTTCTTGATTAATTAGTATTCATCACCAGAATTATACTAACTTTTTCAACTGAAAACTTTAGGTTAAAACACTGTTAGTCTGAATCTTGAGTACATTAAAAAGTGGA
The DNA here is from genome assembly GCF_000696875.1 of Nestor notabilis. NCBI lineage: Eukaryota > Metazoa > Chordata > Aves > Psittaciformes > Psittacidae > Nestor > Nestor notabilis. The sequence goes on from NW_009943803.1 coordinate 4,386, forward strand.
CTTGGATGTTATCAGGAAGTCCAATGTACATCCATAGAAACTGCACTGTTGCCTGAGGATGCCTTCACTTGTGCTAAATAAATAATAATGTTTAAGCCAGACTGGAAAGAAATAATCTGACCCATTCCACCTCGCAGGGGCTGAGGAGTAAAGATGTGCAGCTGAGCAGTTACTGCAGCTCAGTCAAGCTACTATCATTTGACAACCTGATTGCCAGGAAGACCTCTCCATATTCTGCAGCTCAAATTTATAAACCTAAATAAATGATAATGCAATTCTTTTATAAGCTCACTGTCTAAGAGTAGCTCTTAAAGCATTATTTTATTTACTGCTTCTATTCATGTATTTTTGTACTCCAGATTTGCAACAGTTGTCTTGGGTCTTGTCAGCTTGAAGAATGTGGCAGTTTCATTTGCAGAAACTGTTAAAAGCTCTGCACCTATTTTTACTGTTATCATGTCTCGGATGATCCTGGGGGAATACACTGGTGAGTGCTTCACACTGCAATGTGATTTCCACTTGCAATCTCATGCTCTTTGCTTGAAGAGGTTTTGCTTGTTACAAGATGTAAGTCATCAGGGTAATACAGAAGCCATGTATAGATTACTTTGTGATACAAATGGCAAAAGGCTGGAATGAGCGAGAGGAAGAAGAGTTAATTCAGTCACGGAATAAATGGGGAGAGTATAACTTTTTCCTGGTATTTGGTGAAAAAGATCCATTTTCTTTCTCAAAGGGAGATATATCAGTAGAGCACATGTCCATATTGTTTTCAGGAGCACTCTGCTCTTGTCCAAGATCTCTGTATTTTAGAACTTCTGTACTTTAAAATAGAGTCACATGAGTTGCTCTTTCTTTCAACTAAAGAAATAAAGGTGGAATTTAAACTTTCAAAAACTATAGTATCTGATACCTGTAACTGGAAGTACACAAATCTAAACTCAGATTTCAATTTTTCTTTTCATTTTCAGGATTGCTGGTTAATCTCTCCCTAATTCCTGTTATGGGTGGACTAGCTCTGTGTACAGCTACTGAAATCAGTTTCAACATTCTAGGTTTCTCGGCAGCTTTATCTACTAATATCATGGACTGGTAAGGCATAGTGATGGTTTCATATTGTATAATAAAAGATGGTGGGTTTTGTTGGTAGACAAAAGGCTATTGTTGCTTGTAGTTGGGTTTGTACACTGCGTTCAAGTGTTGGTATTTAAAATGTATTTTTAACAAAGATACAGTTCCTCTATCATATCTGCTAGCATTAATGAGATTAAAAAATAGTACAACTCCCTTAGTTTAAAAGAATTAGACTGAACTCCTTTCTGTAGTTGTATAAAGTGTAGAAAACTTATCTACCCATCTATGGGAAACAGCTCTCTGATTATTTGTCCTAACTAAAATACAGGTAAATGGTGTTTGTTTGGTTTTTCTTCCAGTTTGCAAAATGTCTTTTCCAAAAAACTACTCAGTGGAGATAAATACAGATTTTCGTAAGTATTGAAAATATTTCAGAGTTGCTTATAGATGGAATCTGGGCTGCATAGGAAACCATAACTTTATGATTATATTGCACCAAGGTATTATTTCTCTTTTACAGACAGCTTTAACCTAATCCTTTTATCAGGGAAGGAAAACTCCCCTATCCTCAGATCCCACTGCAGCAGGTCAGAGTTTCATAGCTGACTAAAACTCTCAGCATACCCACACTGAGTTATCTTTGCACAGAAATAATTTGGTACTCTGTTATCATAAAACATCCCGTAATGTTATTAGACATGCAGAAATGAACTTAGAACTCACTTCATATTTTAACTATGAACATGAGCTAGGAATCAAATCTTGTGGTAAAATACACCTATAGCTGTGTGCATGTATTTTACCACAGGATAAAGTGCTAGTTTTGGTCTTGAAGGCATGTGCCTTTTATCCTCAGTCCATCTCCGCCAACACAAAGCAAAACACTATCTTTGCAAGAGACTGCTAAATTTATTGTTCCCAACACTTGGTAAATAGCATTTATTACTTTCGATACCTGTAAATACAATAATGATGCAGCTTTCTAAGAAGAGGAAGCTTTTAATCACTTTAATCATTGTTTCTTCCCCTATGTAGAGCCCCGGAGCTTCAGTTCTACACAAGTGCTGCTGCAGTGGTTATGCTTATTCCAGCCTGGATATTTTTCATGGTAATTTGAATTCACTAACATGGGTTTATGTTTTCTTTTTGACTTGTGAGCAGAACATGCAACTAGGGTTAGGTTTTGTTTTGCTGATGTTTAACTGTAAAACTATCTGCTTATAATAGTAATGAGTTGAATGGGAAATTACTTTTAGATTTGCTTATAAACTAAACTCTTGAATTCCTCTTTTCTTCTTGTTTAGGATGTGCCTGTGATTGGGAAAAGTGGGAGGAGTTTCAGCTACAACCAAGATATTGTCATACTTCTCTTAATAGATGGAGTCTTGTTCCACCTACAAAGTGTTACAGCCTATGCCCTGATGGGAAAAATTTCTCCTGTGACTTTCAGGTAAAACCGTTTCTTTGCATCCTGGTTTATTTCCTTCTCTTCTTGTTTAGTATTTCTGCTTGAGACCTTGGCAGTAAAGGTATTGTGCAAACAAAGAAATAATGTAAATGCATAAATGCATCAAGTGAAGAAAAGTTCTCACATCTGGATGACCAACACTCTATGATTTGCTCTCTTGCTGTGAGGAGAGCAGCATTTGAGCCATGCTGTTCTGCTTATGGAACAGGTGTTTAACAGCCATTCCTTAAAGCTGGTTAATGAGGAACCCTAGGTCCAGTGTTGAAGCTGCCATTTGCTTCAGTGATAAGACAATACCCATATTCATCTCAGTGCAGTACAGAATATGAGCAATCACCTCTGTCTTCCTTTTTTCTGAAGCGTGACACGATGTCTCAAGCTGTGTTTACTGAATTATGTGTTATTTAAAGGCAGCTTCCACCTACATTGTCAGTTATCAGCAGCTTTGTTAGGCTGTTGCACAATTCTGATTCAATAATTGCTCTTTTTTATGACCAGCCCTAGGGGCTATGGAGAAATCCTCGTCTTAAACTCTGAAGGTTTTAAACTTGTATGTGGGATATGAGAGCTTTCTTCGGCCTTAATCTTTCTATTCCTTTTCTAGTGTTGCCAGTACTGTGAAGCATGCACTGTCGATCTGGCTAAGTATTATTGTGTTTGGTAACAAAATCACAAGCCTCTCAGCCATTGGGACTGTTCTAGTGACAATTGGAGTTCTACTATATAACAAGGCAAAGCAGCATCAGCAAGAGACTATACACAACCTGGCAGCTGCAGCCCCACAATCTGCACAAAGTACAGCTGAAGATACCGAGCCACTCATGTCCAAGGATTTGGAACCATATGATTAATGTGGCCATTTATTCTTCCAGCCCAGCATAACTCAAAGGAAGGAACTCTTCCTGAAAGTGGTTGTTTCTTCAACTGTTGATGCTGATTCACTTCCTTTGAGTTCATGGCAGGTCAAGTCTGGGACTTGAAACAGAGAGAAAACAATGGGAAGAATCCAGTAAACCTCGATTTACTGAGAAACTGGTCTACCAAACAGGGGACCTAATGTCATATAATGTGGTAAATGTGGGCTTTATTGTCTGTCTGTGACTGCAAATAACATACAAGCCTGTATTAGTGAAAGACCTTCAGTGTCTTGTGGGAAAACCATTCCTTTCTCCCTACCCATCAAAATACTGTGAAAACATAGACCCATCACTGCATTTTACTTACTTGCAGTGGAATGAGATTGGTACATAACTGATATGCCTAATTGGGTGTCACTCTGCATTGCATCCTCCATCATTTGTATGCATCGTAGAGCTGGAAGAAGGAACCCACTCTTCTCCCAAAAGTGACTTATTCTGGTACATGTTTAGTTGAAGGGAACTCTGGCAATGAGTCCATGCCCCAAAGCAGTGATCAGCAGCTATTTCTGACCACAAAGCTAGGAATGAAAAGTGATTTTTCTACTGAACTTCAACATGGAAATACTGCATCCTGGTTGCATTAACCATATTGAAATGCAAGTGTACCCACGTATACCTACACTGTATAAATGCAGTGTTGAATTAAATATATGCAGTAGCTTAGAAGTAAAAAACACTGAAAAATTCTGATGACAAAGGAAGCAGGATCTCTCTATTTGTATAAGAAACCATTTTAATATTTTAATTTCTTGCATTTTATGGTGTATTTCTGTTAGGAGGAAATGTTTTGGTATTTCTAAGAGTGCAACAAAATACTGCCTTTTAGAAACTCAGGGTTATAATTCTAACCTATGTGCAAAGTGTTTCTGTCTACATAAAGGGTCTCAGAGGTATCTGTGACACAAATGGAAGAGAGGTCCATGAAGGGAGGAACATTAACCATAAACTGAGGCTAATCTTAATTGCTACTGCTCTTAAGTTTTCTTATTGAAGGAAATTCTGCTTTGTGGTACAGGGAAGGTTAAAAGTTAACTTTTCTTTAAAAAAAAACCCTTAAGTATTAGTAATTAGTTTTGGCAAAAGAAGCACAAAGCCATTCAAATGGACTTTCGGTAACTGACAACTAAACTGACCGGGGTTTTAGTAATTGCCACTCTTCTGAATGCAACATGGTGTTAGAAACATAAAGTGGTCTTTATGGTAAAAATAATTTCTAATAGGAAGTTACCACTGGAGTTCCTGCAAAGCTGAAGCTCAAGCTTAACATTTCCACGTGTGACACGTTGTCAGCTGTAGCAAACTGTTCCTGCAGGAGCAGAAATGTGTTCCTAGAGTCTCTCTGAAGAAGCCCATCTTCTGTCTCACTAGTGTGTGCTTGTTTTGTCTTAGCCTACTTCAGGTCACATTCCTATAGGTGACTGATTGCCTGGGGCTTATCCCTGGAGATGTGAGCGGGAGTGAGATGTCAGATGAGTTTCCTCATTGTGTATGTGATGTCTGTGGATAGTTTGTTCCTTTCTATTCCTATCACTTTTGTAAAAGCTGTGGACTGTGGGGTGCAGCTCTGTGGGGTTTGGGGGTCTTGTGCATTGTCTCGTAGTAATGCTTTCAAAAATCTCAGTGTATTTGGCAGAAAACAAAGTGGTTTCCATCAGATTCCTCCTCTTGCTGAAAGAGAAATAGAAGTGGCTTCCGGGTTGCCTCGCTCCGTTCTCATGTAAACCCCTTCACCAACTGATGGAGCCTCATTTTAAAAGCTCACAGGCTTTTGCCTTTCCTATTACTGGAAAACTTTGGAAAACCCTAACAGCTGGGAGGATTTTAACTTGTTATTTCTAACATGTGTCTAAGCTATTAGTGGCTGGTTGAGCCCCACCTGTTCTGTGGCAGCACAATAATCCTGTTTTACATGGGGTTTGTTTGCACAGGCTTGATCTTATGTACTTTTCTATGAAGCATTGTTGGTCCTTATTTTTATTAGATTAAACAACCAACCTCTTTATTGTCTGTCTGCTTGTCACACCTTTTCTTGCTCCAGTCATGAGAGTAATTCTTTGCTGTTGTTTCTGTTGGGTAAACGAGGACTGTTTTGTTCTTTACAATATTACAGCCCAGGTACCTGCCTTCCCATTGCTTTGTACAATGGCAGCAGTGCTGCCCGATTTCTTCTGGAAAACAGGCTCTTGGAATGCTGTTGGGATTCTTTCAGGGGCATTTCTTGCAGCCTCACCCTGACGCTGGAGCACTGAGCCAGGTGAGCTCTGGGAGCTGCAGCTATGTGGGATATTTGGGTTACATTTGTCGAGTGCATTCTCATCGGAGCAGCACCTCTTCCTCCAACTGTGGATTCCTGAAGAATTCCTCGCTGAGCAGCAGCCTTGCAAATGCACAGCGACTTGCAGCAGTCACTGCTTCTAAAATGACATTATTTCCCAGCTGAAACGACGGCTGGATAATAAAGCAGCTGTGTGTGATGATCTCTTCTATGGCATATTGTGTTGTAATCTCTAGTTAACATCAAGTCACCTCAGCCCGTTAACGATACGTGTGTTCATGAAGTTAATCAGTTCCATCTTCTACTTTTCCTTTATAGGAACTGCCCTTCTCGCACTGAACGTACATCCTCCTTCGTGGCCCCTCAGTTGCGTTGTCGTTCTCTAACGTCTTTAAACGACCGTTGGAAACGCGCGTTATTCAAATGAGTAATAAGTGTCCACTTGGGTCTTTACGTGTCATTCATTACACGGGTGGATCC
>NW_009943804.1:0-13254 GCF_000696875.1 Nestor notabilis
ATATATATATATTTTTTTTTTCTTTCCTTCCCAACTCACAAAACTGTTAACCCTGAAGTTATTCCTTTTAGCTGTTCTTTAACAGTTTTCTTGTTCTCTGTCTGACAGTGGAATTGTTCAGAAGGACCTGATTTTTTCCCTTGGACAAACTGAGTGTATGCTGAAACCAGTGGAGTCTCCTGATATGAAAATGACCAAAATATTCAGCAAAGATGACTTGGAAGATACCAACAGCCTATTTGAAAAACTTAAGCAGGAACCAGATGCTTTAACTGTGCTGGCCCCAGCTGCTGGAGACACAATTATCTCTCTAGACTTCAGCAGTAATGGTGGGTGTGTGTTTAAATTGGAGAGCATGCTAATTAGTAAAGTTAGTATTTTACAGTAAAAATAACCTCCCAGTATCACTTGTCTAGTGATATGTCAGCTGCTGTTTCAATTTAATGAGGTCCGTAGACATGCACAGTATTGTTACTTAGGTTGATGGTTTCTTTTAATTTTTATAGAGTCTGATGAACAACAATGTGATGAAGTTCCTTTGTATAATGATGTAATGCTCCCCTCATCCAGTGAGAAATTGCAGAATATAAATATGGCAATGTCCCCACTACCTGCTTCTGAAACTACAAAGCCACTTCGTAGCAGTGCTGATCCTGCACTCAATAGAGAAGTTGTATCAAAGCTGGAGCCAAACACAGAGCCACTCGAACTTTCTTTTACCATGCCTCAGGTGCAGGAGCAACCAACCAGCCCTTCTGATGCAAGTACCAGCCAAAGTTCACCTGAGGTTAGTTATGTAATTTGGATATGCTGTCATTAAAATGTAAGTGCTGCTGGGGCTTGTGGAGCATATCAGGTTAAGGATGCAGCCAAGACCCGAACTGAAAATTGTTTCTGTGTTGTGACTTAAGCTCATGCCATGATCTAAGGAAAAAGACCAATTTTGAAACTGAGAGTCACCTTTTCAGTAAAGTGAGTCTTGCAACTGCTTGCGTACTACCTGATAGAAACAAGACGACCTTGGGATTGGTCTTCCTAATAAAAAATGGTTCAGAGACAACTTCCCTAAATAGCAAATTAGATGTGATGTATTACTGTAGAGGCTGCTTCTGGGTTCCAACAAATTGTGTGCTTCTGGAGTGGAGTAAATTTGAATGTGTAAATGTGTTTCCCTTTCCCATTTGAATTTTGTGCAGCTATAGTTTGGAATTAGCTTTTACATTAAAAAATTTTTCAGAGAACTTGTAGATACAATGCAAAATGATATAATGGCAGAAACTTAAAACCGCACTCAAAATGTTTTCACAGCCCAGTAGTCCCAACAACTACTGCTTTGATGTGGATAATGATATGGCTAATGAATTCAAACTGGAATTAGTGGAGAAACTCTTCGCAATAGATACAGAAGCAAAAAATCCATTCTCTACTCAGGTAATGTACATTAACTTAAAATTCTTTATAATCTTAATACTTACCCTCAATGTGCTTCTCTTAAAATGTCTTCAGGAACCTCCTTCCTCTTCTATGTAATATTTTAGTTAAATGGCAAAAAAATATTGCAAGGATTTGGTAAAGGGAAGAGCTTTAATAAAGCTATGAAGTCACAGCTGAGATGTTGTTACATATTTATAATTTTTACCTCTTGTCTTTTCCAGGAAACTGATTTAGATTTGGAGATGTTGGCTCCTTACATCCCAATGGATGATGACTTCCAGTTGAGATCCTTTGATCAGCTATCTCCACTGGAAAGCAGTTCTTCTGGCTCTCAGAATGCAGCCACCATTACCATATTTCAGCAGACTCAAACACCATCAAGTACTGCTGATGAAATAAAACCAGTGACAGAACGTGTGGATGATGTGAAGACGCTAATTGTTCCTTCATCTCCTGTTCACATAATCAGTGAAACGAGTAGTGCCCCGGGATCGCCTTACAGCGGGAACAGGAGTCGAACTGCATCTCCAATCAGAGCAGGAAAAGGAACATCGGATCAGACAGAAAAATCTTGTCCTGGAGCACCTAGTTTACTAACAGTCACTCTGAATAAAAGGTATTTTAAAAGCAAAGCTTAAGCCCTGTATCTGTTGAAGAAATTAGATGTATTACACGTTTAAATCCCACCAACTGTTATATGTTGTCTTTGGCATTCTATTTCAAAGTAGAAATTGATACATTTATATTTGGTATTTCAGACAAGTTTGGTTTGGTTTATAGTAAGTTTCCCTAAAGCTAATTTTGCAGTAGCTTTTATATAAACATCTGATCTAATGGGCAGCTACTGTATGCAAACTGTTACATAATTTTCTTCTGCTCTTGTATCTGGTGTGCAGCCTTTTTAAGAGAATGCAGTAGGCAATTTACAAGTAGTTATATACACGCTATTTCTGGTGCTTTTCTTGTCTGCTTTGTTACGAGGTAAGAGGTGACTGCAGTCTGTGTGCTGCATTTATTGTTTTTGAAACTAGCCTTATTTCATAATGGTGGACTGTGGCATATGTAGTAGATATTGATCATGAGAGAAAACTCTAGAACTTCAGAATTCTGATACATAGAACACTTTTCTGTACACAGAATATTCAGAATAGACTTTTCCTCACTCACCCTTCCCTCCCTTCTTTCTGTTGAAAGTGAATTGCTGAACTTTTATGCTTTTTTTTTCCTGCAAAGACTTTATAATTTTTGTTATAACTCATTCTGAGCTTCACGGCAAGATGAAAAGCTAATATTTGCTATGCTCATACACAATGATTGTTGAAATGAGTCGATTATGAAAGAAAAGTAGTATAGTTCATAAATTCAGTTCTGTGATGTTGTATGTGTGTCCACAAAAGAAAAATGGCTTGAGGATAGTAGAAACGTCTTAACAGCCTGAATCAATTTTTCTTAGATCTACTGCAATGGATGAAGAACTAAATCCAAAGATGCTAGCTTTGCATAATGCTCAGAGAAAACGAAAAATGGAACATGATGGTTCACTTTTTCAGGCAGTTGGAATTGTGAGTTTTGTTTTACCATTTTAAAATATTCACTTTTAACCTTGCAATTTCTGAAATGAGGCATCAGTTCAGACTCCCGATTTTAGCTGTTGGTATGCAGTGGAATCTTGGGATCAGAGAAAATTGCTCGGTAGTGAAATTCCCATGTATACACAGATATTCTGATTTTTAGTTCTCTTACTGCTGTCAGCTGTTTCAAAAGCACCCTCTATACCTAAGCACGTTTCTTGAATAGGTAGGAGATACATTTGTGCATATTCTACTGAAGAACTGATATGTTTACAGAAGAGTAAGACATCACATTCAGATGTAAATTTGTCATATTTCACTTTCGAATTCAAACTCTATTTGTCAATACTGGAGATAGTGTTCTTATGCTTATTTCTAGGCTTTCATTTTTTCATTGAGTCTGACATTCCTTTAGTTGATCACATAGCAAAACCATCTGAACCATAAGGGAATAGAATTAATATAATCTAGCAAATGTATATTATATGACTTCCACTACATGCACACTCTCTGTAGTGTTAGTGCATGTGCTTGTAGCTCATCATGGTCTGTTCTAGCTATTCAAAAGAAACCTTGGGTATTCTTAGATTTGCGTCACTTAATTGGGGCTATCCAGGTTGTTATTTTCTGCAAGGGTATTTTGCCTCCATAATCTTTGTCTCTTATTGTCAGTTCTTAGTATTTTTAAATCTTGAGCTTTGCCGTTACGTACTATCATCTCTCTGCCTTCATTGCAAATTCCCACTTGTCTTAAGTCTTGTACAGTTAATTCTTAGTTCCTGTACTGCAAGGTAGCTTTTGAGATTCTATGTTTCTCTAGCAATCAATCTCCTAGAGGTAGTCATCCATCATATGCAGGATGATTTTTCTTTTGAACTATGAATTGTTCCTGTATTGGCATTCTGGTTGGGGCATGAGACAAATCACTGTATACTGTCTTTATGATTGCTCTCCTCTAGAAGAGCTGAGAAAACTTTTGTATGTCCATTTTTATTCTATGAGGCAAGCAGACATTAAAACAAATAATCATACTATTGATTTCATTTGCTAAATGTTTTGTACTTTCATGCATGTTTTTCTTTTTGTTGCTTCCAGTAGCTCTGTAATATTCCTAGCTCTGCAAGATACTTTATTGCCTTCCATTGCCTCTTTCTCATGTGATGGTGCTATAGCTGTCATGTGGTGTTGCTGATAAAATATCCGGAATAGCCTGTGTTGTAATTAAATACACAGAGCACAAGCAGTTCTGCATTAACTGCTGTGATAGTGTACAGGCTTAATGCTTATAGGTTCAGAGTTCATCTTTTACTAAACCTTTTTCTCTTTTCTGTATCTGACAAAAGTGTTGCAAATGTTTTGACTGTTTCTGCGCAGTCAGAAGCTGAATTTTCCATGTACCTGGGTCTTAGTGATGTTACTTCAAGCAAGTGCTTTTGTTGTTTGGCTTTTCTCCACAACAAATTTCTGAGAGGATAAACGAGGCCTTGCGCAAGCACAGAAGAAAAATGGTGTTAAATCTAGGCTAAAAAAATAGTGTTCTGGGATTGTGCAAAAACTTGATACAACTTCTTAGCTGGAAGGAAGTGGGACTTGTTTTGAAAATAAGTAAAGACGAAAGTAAAATACTGTGTTAGCCTTCTAGAAGACAAAAGAATCGGACATGGGATGGATACTTACGTTATGAAATAATGGTTCAAATCATTACATTGAAGAAGATACGAGCTGTATCGTTCTTAATATGAAGGGCTGTATTGCATTCATAGTAAAAACAAGACCAAAAAATCCAAAACAAACAACAAAAAAACCAAAAACTCCAGCAACAATGCAGGTGACTGACCTTACTATGAAATGCAATTTCTAAATCAGAGTTGTTTATCTTCTATTATACAACTGTCCTTTTGGCTTGCATGGATGTTTTATAACTTGAAAACATATGTTCTTTGCTATTTTAAGTGTTCAGGATAATGTCAACGTTCTGAAATACCTTTTCCTCTTTTAGCAGCAGTCAGTACTACTAACAAGACAAAGCTTTGCAGATTCAACTACTTTTGCTAGCAAATTTGATACTAAGATGGTGTGTTCTCCTTCCATCCCATCTGCTTCAGTGGCAGCTTCTTCTTACTTATCCTAATTATATGGAGCCTTTAAAAGCTATCTAATCTCCGTATCTTCTGTACTGCTGTCAAAACAGTATGTTAAGGAGCTGTATCTGCGGTAGAATGGCTTAGGACTGCATTCCCTTGACTTGGGTCAGATGGCTTGGTGGCAATAACTGGAGTGCAAGCAGAATTTACATCTTAAATTTAGATAGAATCAACTTACTGAGGTTCCCGAGTCTCCTGTCTACATTATTAATGCCAGTGTAAGAAACCATTAGAGACTTCAGTGAAAACCTGATGCTTACTCACACAAGAGCAGTGGCAATTAAATGGGTGTGTATGTGTATAGGAACATGCTAATCTTGAGCATGGTAACCTATCATAACCAGGACTTAGTAATTGTTTTCTGTAAGGGAAGTCAGGTGTTTGAAATCTGATTCAGTTTTCTTTTAAATAATTTTCAAAGCCAGTGTACTTGGAAATATATTTCTCCTTAAGTTATGAATGAAGTCTACTTTAAATTGTAACAATGACTACACTAGTAATTAGTGACAGGAACTGTTAGTTTGGAAGAGGGACATGGAGGGCTACAAAGATACAGTATTCAGTAAAGATTTATTTTATTTCTTTCTAGGGGTCTTTATTCCAGCAGACAGGTGACCGTGGAGGAAATGCATCACTTGCTTGGAAACGTGTAAAGGGATGCAAAACAACTGGTCAAAATGGAGTGGAGCAAAAGACAATCATTCTACTATCAACTGGTCAGTCTCTCCTTTTAATACCTAGAGGGGGGCAGAGTGGGTTGTCTGAAAGAGAACTGAGTGACAAAAGCATACCTAAACTTACCTCCTTTACGAAGAATTGTGGAGAAAAGGTTGAGTGGTGAATAAAGTGCACTTTTTCTCCTTCCCCTCCCTCTTTAGACATAGCAAGTAAACTTCTAGGGCAGTCGATGGATGAAAGTGGGCTACCCCAACTCACGAGTTACGATTGCGAAGTAAACGCTCCCATACAAGGCAACAGAAACCTGCTACAGGGTGAAGAACTGCTCAGAGCTCTGGATCAAGTTAATTGAGCTTTCACAATACTTGTTCCTTTTTTGGACACTGGTGAATCATCACCTAAAGCAGTCTATTTATATTTTCTATATCTGATTTTAGAAGCCTGGCTACAGTACTGCACTAATTCAGTTAGTTCAGTTTTGATCCCCTTTCTACTTATTTTGACAGTCTTTTTAATATGTTCTTTATGTAACAATAACTCAAACTATAGTGCGTTTTTATAATTCTTTGGTACATACACTTTTAAGTCCATTACATTTAAAACACTCTCGTAATAGCAGCTTTGAAATATGCACCTGATCTTAAAAAAATAAAAAAAAAAAGTATAAATATTTATTTTTTGGCTGGGGAGTTGGTCACCAAAACTTAGTAGTAAAATGTCAACACAGGAAAAACTGGCAATACTTCCACCCTGCTTTTCATAGGTAGTTGGAAGACTTGTGTTCTCTTACTCTTTATGTTCAAATAAGTTTTTTATTTTAATAGTTTTTATAAGAAAGAACAATGCTTTGCAGCAGTGCATTGTAGCCACAATCGCACAATATATTTTCTTAAAAAATACCAGCAGTTCCTCATGCAATATATTCTGCATTTATAAAAACTAGTTTTTAAGAAGAATCCTCTTTTGTTTGCCTATGAAATCATATTTAAACCTGGATTATGTCATTATTTTAGTCACGTTGTAATATAAATTGTTCTTAAATGCTGTCTTATGCTTTTGACTTAAATGAGTGTGGTTAGTCAAAGGAAAGGCTTTATCTGGAAAGGGCTAGCAGCATTTTATTTGGATTTGTTCTCAATTTAGGAAAGTTTGATGTTGTTAAAGTAGTCACTTTGCCAGCTTAAAAAAAGAATAAAATTCCCCTGCCTGTAGTTGTTGAAGTTAATGCTAATATTGTGTATGATCTTAAATCTAAATGTTCAGCTTACCCTGTGTGGTATAGGTGATATTTCAAGCAGATTGTAAAACATCTTGCATTGTTAGCAAAGTTTTATCTAGTACATCATTGAGTTGCTCAATATTTTGATGTTTTGGTTTTATGCACCTTGTTGCTATTAACATCCATATGTTTTCATGTAGATTTCAATAACTTGAATATATTTAGCAACCTTTTTATTTAGAAATATATAGTTGTCACAAACATCTTAATTTCCTATATGTACTGTACAAAACCTTCATTCACTCATTCTTTTGCTCTTTGTGGTTGGATCTAACACTAACTGTATTGTTTTCTTACATCAATAAAATATATGTGGACCAGGCCCCCTTGGGGAGTGTGTTATCTGAGAGAAATGAGATAATTTATATTTTTGTTAGTGGTTATTGTTCATCCGTGTTCCCTTTTTAACTTAGAGTTGATTGGAAATCACTGCTCCCTTATTTTGATTGTAACATCTCTGTGTTAATTATTTGAGCCTATTCAGTACTGAAGTCTACTAGACAGTGTTGTACTACCGCTCGCCAAAGATGTTTAACTTTTAAATCTGTTATCACACCAGTTAGCAAACTTTAAAGTGAGGAGACAGCATATTTGTGTTACTGCAGAGTGGAAAGATTCTTCCTTGTGAACAGCTTAAAGGCTTATCTCTGGAAGCTTTATCAAGGTAACACTGGAAAGCGGGAAAAAGTAAAATTCACGGGACTGATCAGGTAAAGATGGATTGTTCTCACAAAATTGCATGATTACAAAATTAAGCTGGTGCTTCATGATAAACTTTTTCTGCATTCTTGTGCTGTTGACTCGTAACTCTAACTAGGTGACTTCTCGTTTTGCTGCCATAAAACACAATGCTACTGATAGAACCTTGTAATGTGTAAAAGTATGGTCAAGATAAATGTGCATTCTTCAAACTATTTTAGAAATTCTCTCAATGTAAGACATCACATGTGGATTGTCACAAGAATGATTTTGGTTTTATTTTGAAACTTTGGCTTCATTAGACTCCTGCAATCAATATAATGGTATGTAAGCTTTAACCTATTTTCTAAAAATTACTGTTTCACTAAAATGAGCAGTTTTGAAACTGAAACAACTGTATTAAACTAAGTGGAGACTATTAGCTACCAAATAAAAAAAAGATAAGGCACTAGTAGCAGAGATGGTTCCATGCTTAAAGTTTTGAGTAGAAGTTGCACATAGAGGAGAAAGCATGTAGGTACACTAAGCCAGAGTTGAAGCTTCGTGCAGAGAACATTTGAATATATATATCTGCTGGTGAATACCACAGATCTTTAATGCAGCTGTTAAGTGTACAAAGCTTACAAAGTTCTCTGGATGAAAGCAGCAGAGCTACTATGTCCCCGCTGTGTGAGGTCTCGGAGATGGTGTTCTATCAGCAGTTAAAAAGTTTTAACAGTAAGTTGCTAAAGGCTTAGGTAAAGAACCTGCTGGTAAGGGCATCCCTTCTGCTCAGCTCTATGTGGATTGATGTGATGCTTCTGTGAGATAGGAGAGTCTTGATATATGTGAAAAGTTCAAGTGCGTTCTGCTTTTCTTACTGCCCCAGCAAGCTTTAAGCTGTGTTGGTGGGTTATCCCTTTCCATCTCCCAAGAGAAACTTCATACCATCATGCTTGAAATTGTTCTGCTACTCTTTTCACCTTATTTTGGAGCAGCCTGACTTGTTTGGATCTGTCAGTTCCTCTTCAGTGTATTTTAAGAGGGCAGTAAATTTTCACAGAGAAAATCCATGTTAAAGAGAGGAGGAAAAACTTAAGTGACCCACATGATTTATGGTTATGTGCCTGCTGGAATCATCTCTGGTCTTAATGAGAGCGCTGGATTTAAATGAGCCATGTTTCATCTAAGAATCTTCCCAACTCCCACATTTTTTTCATTATACATAGTAAGGCATAGCATTTTGTTTTTACTGTCCATGTAAAAGTGACTGAAACAAAGCAGTTAATTGAGTGAACTGCAGCAGCTGTATTGTTGTTTGGTTGGTTGGGTTTTTTTAACTCTTGTTTACAAACAAAACAAACCCAAGCATCAAACCTCCAAAAGACACTAAAGAAAACATGGAGAAGTAACAGTATTCGCTCTGGCCTTACAAGAGCTGTGCTAAATGCAGATGTAACGTCACAGAATCTAGGAGGACACCTTCTAGCTGCCTTTTTTTATTTTACTTTTTTATATATATTTTTTTCTTAGACTCTCAGAATACACATTCAGATTCTTTGGAGGACAATCTTCCTGGTCTAGTGGAAGGTGTCCCTGCCCATGGCAAGGGGTTTGGAACTAGATGATATTAAGGACCCTTCCAACCCAAACCATTCTGTGATAATACATTACTTTCAAAATGTTTTCTTAGTGATTTCGAATAATTTCTTTGCTGACTTGCTGCCTTTTTAAAATGTTGAGGCACTACATTTTATTAGAGCATTTGTCCTTTGCCAATAAAGAACTGTAGGTAGATACAGTGTTTCATTCTGCATATGAAGCATCCTCTATTATCATTTCCACATAAAGTGAGGAGAATATAACAAAGTCAGATTCAAGATGATTTTTGTCACTACAGCAGTAGTCAAGCTCTGATGGCTTTGTTAAAAGATAAAGGAATTTTAAAACTAATATTTATGATATCATTCATTCCTTTACCTGAAAGTACTTAGTAACTACAGCTGCAGCTCCCAAGAAGTCACTTAAGTCTGCTGCCCAGTAATTTGATCTCAGGTGTAATATACTGAATAACTCAAGGACTCCAAAGTACACCTTTCTAACAAACATACCTTCCTCCCATTAGTGATATAGGCTTGGACCATGCTGATCTTTGAAAACCTTCAGGTGAAACAGAAAGAAATTAAGTTTCCTTTCTTGTGTGTCTGTGTTCACGTTAAACTCTCACTAAGTAATTACTGAATTAAAGAATCACAGGTTAAGGCCTTTACTTGTAACACTGGTGACAATTTAAAGACTTCAAAGCTTATGTTAGATGAATTGATCATTCCTGCTTCCAATGAAATACAACTCAGAAAAGTCTGATCGTTACAGGATAATCTACTGCATATTTAATAGTAATTATTTCATTGTTATAAAAAGCTTTTGTTTAAACAGCTAGCCAGTGGGCTGTTTGACCAGTACCTGTTGGCAAGCTTTCTCCCCACTTCCACTGTGGAGTGAACTGTTCCCCCTGATGAACAGAGCGGTGGAAGCTGGGAAATGAGTGCCCTGCCACTGTCAACCATCTGCTCCCAGTCCGCTGATTAGCTGCTACTGCACAGAACACAGATCTTGCACATATGTCACTGCACTTAAACACATGATTCAAACTAATTGCCAGCACGAAAACAAACGTTTCACAGGCCAGGAGTACTTTGTAGGAAGACCACATAGCAATTCACGTAAATTGGGTATCCAGCTTTCATTAAAAATACCATTAGCAATTATAGGGACTTGACTCCCTGGAAATCTCCATTCTGGAGAACTGTGATGATTTTTTTTTTTCTTTAATTTTTTTTTTTACATTTTATTTTTTAATCCAAATTGCAGAAATTAGTTGATATTTTCCTTCTGCTTCCCTGTTTACCTTGAGCAAGTTACCAAAAATTAAGTTTGCTACTGGATTTATACAGTGTGGTAGATTTTGTGAATAATAGCAGTATTCTCTCATGCAAAAGTGGTATATTTTAATGGAATTCTTTTTTGGAGCCAAGTACAACATACTGCAATTGATATTTCTCTTGAAACATTTTGACGTACTTGTGACTGTATTTCTTTTTGATTGTGTAACAGTATAAAATTCAATAAAAGAGAGGGTTTGTTTCTAATATGTGACATCTGTGATCTTTCTGTTCATCCCTTATCTCTGTTCTAGAAGATGATGGCAGATGGCAAAAGCCCCTTTAAAAAAAGTGAACTAAAAACCACTGTGCGGCATAACTAAGAGGTTATGTTTGTTTGTCTTGTTTGAGGTCTGACTTACTACTGAAGTCAGAAACTTTAACACTAGGCACACGTGTTCTGTTGTCTTGCCTTTACAGATGAATCCTAGAATCAACTAGGTTGGAAAAGACCTTTAAAATCATCAGATCCAACCTTTACCCCAAGACTGCCAAGACCACCACTAAACCATGTCACTAAGGGCCTCATCTACGATTGTTTTAAACACTTCCAGGAATGGTATAGAATCAGAACATTGGACACAATGGTTGTCCCACCTGAATTAAGTGGACTATGCGCATGAACTAAAGAGGCCTCTCTGAGTAAGCACATCAAGAATGCCCTTAGCAACAAAACAGGAACTACTTTGAATCCAAGCTGATGTCTCCAGGTGATTTCCGTTGCTCTAGGTACATGCAAATAACTTCACAAGAACTTGTGACTCCTGCTGCCTTGTTAAATCAATACTGCTTCCTATTGTGCATGTTAATAGTCTTTGGCAACATTTACACTTGGTTGGGAAGTCTGAAAGCAGAAGGCAAGTGCCAGTGCTGTCGCAGTAGAGTACAATCTTACTTGGTATTAGTGATAGGCTTGTATGTACAGAAGTTTGAATACACTATTTAATGTATCCATGATGTATTTTCATCAGAATTTATTAAAACATGATTTATTTTCAATTTGAAAATAGGTAGAATACACCCATACAAGATACTAAATAAAAAGTTGTCTTGTGCAATGTGCGTTAGAGAACCAGCTGTTATTTGTATCTATTCAGGATAAAATGGCTTTTTAACTTGCAATTTACAAGCTAGGAATTAATAGCAGAAACAAGACTTCATCCTTTTGTTCAGGAGTTAAATAAGAATACAAAGAAGATACAGTAACCAGCACATCCTTAGCTTTTTTTTGTTTGTTTGTTTTTGTTTGGAAGGCAATCTATTAAGAATTAAAATGTATTAATGAAAAAACTGAAGGTGTGCTAGATGAGAACACAATTTATCAAAGAGCAGAATATTAATTACCCTAAAAATTGACAGTTTCATTGTATACACCACAGAAAGGGAATTCTACAAAAAGACCTTGTTGCTTTTTTTTTTTTTTTTTATTCCTCTGCATTTTCATTCTCTTTCTGCAAGGAAAGACTTGGCACATGTTAACATATGGGCACAACAGCCTCATCCTCACTACATCTTACATCATCTTACACAGTGAGAGCATCATGACATGTAGCCCCATCTGCCTTAGAAAAAGAGAGATTTCCATCTAGTATTTCTTGAACCACCATCTCTGAGAAATCACAATACTCAGTGCATGCTTAAAATACAAAAATCAGAAAGCACGCTGAAGCCTTACACATTCAGCATCACTCCAGAGCCGACCTCCTCCCCTCCTTTTAAACTAAGGGATAGCTCCAGTAACTACATAGGGCTTGGCTTGACTGGTAAGTAATGACAAACTCGCTCCATGACATGTCAATTATTAACTTGCTTGTGCTTTTAATACACAAGTTCTTTGCAGGGGGGGTTTATTATAACTGTTTCCCCAACAGTGTTGGCATTCTGTTTCAAAATCTGCTGAAGCCACGGTCACGTACTGGGTGAATAGGGTCGCTGCCCTATGTCTCTAAATGTTAATCCAAGTCAAAGACGAAAATGTCTTTTCAGAGAAAAGACAACCCAAAATCCAGCAGGTGCAGCTCTTTTTTCCCTGCAGCTGCTAAAACCTGTCCAGTTATGTGCAACAGCTCTGGTAATGCTTCTGTTCCTATAATCGATGACAGTGGCAATCCGTGGTGCTTAAACACAACGCCTGGTTAGCTGGTGGCCGTTCATTTCCTCCTCATCGACAAAGGCTGCTGAAGGTTGTATTCCAGCAACCTTGTGGGAAATATAATAGATGTGGAAAGATGTTTTTGTGGAAGCTACTGTTACTGTAGGAGCCGGTAGCTTTAAACGCTCAACTTAAGAAGCGACCTTTGACTCAATTAGTTGATGCTAATGGTGAATGCGAGAACATCCCGGTAGCAGAGCCACCAGAATTTAGAATTCATTTTGGAGTGTATGGTTATTTGGGAAAGCGAAACGTGAGTTTTTGACCTGATCACATTGCGAAACTCCTGCAGGTTTAAACACCCCGAAGGCAGCACGCAACGCACCACCCACACGTTCCCTGCTTTCTCTACATGCCGTTTCCACCCGCCGAGGTT
>NW_009943805.1:0-10973 GCF_000696875.1 Nestor notabilis
GTGCCCTGGTTCGCAGGGGCCGTGAAGATCAATGTCAGCCTCGTGCCGCCTCTCGTCCTGCTGCCCGTCTTCCTCCACGTTGCTGCCCTGCACTTCCTGCTGGGGCTGGTCATCTTGACGTCCCTGCCCGTCGTGGTGCTGTGGTATTACTACCTCACCCACAGGAGGAAGGAGCGGACTCTCTTCTTCTTGAGCCTGGGGCTCTTCTCCTTGGGATACATGTACTATGTGTTTCTCCAGGAGGTGGTTCCACGAGGCCACGTGGGGTATTCCCAAGTGGTTGCTCTGACGTGCGGGTTAATTCTTATGCTTGCAGCCCTGTCTCGAGCCAAGAAAGACCCCGGCTACCTTCCCGTCCCAGCAAGCAGGGAGAAGTCATTGCAGCAGGGTTTGCCCAGCAAGAGTGTTAGGGGGAGCTCCAATGGGCTCCATGCGTCAGGAGCTGCCAGCGGCCGTGCTGTGAATGGCGAGGCTCAGGGCTATGCCCGGATGTCAGCTGAGGAGCCAGAAGGTGTGAAAAAGGACTGGTGTGCTAGGTGCCAGCTGGTCAGACCAGCCCGAGCGGGGCACTGCCGGCTTTGTGGCAGGGGGGGACACTGTGTCTGGTAGGTTTTGCACTGCTGAGCCTGTGTGTGTTCTCTCTCTCTCTCTCGTTACCCCCCTTTTTTAAGTTAGCTTCTTTTTTACGGTTTTTCTCAGATGGGGTTGTTATGTGGATGCATGCTAATGTACTTTAAAGCAGTGCATTTTATTTACCGATTTTAATAACAGTTGACCTGATAGCTGATAACTTCTACAGCATACTACAGAATTGCCTTTAGTTCTCTACTGATTTTCATCCAGGGTTTCGGGTATGTTTTTCAGTTTTAGATTTGGTCTGTGGAGCACTAGCAATCCTGTAGTTAACTTACATTACTGCTCTCCTGGGCAAGGGAACCTCAAGCTGCCTGTGTGCGTGCAGTACTGGAGTCAAGGAACAGTAGGGTATGATGTGTCTTGGTGAAGGTTACTACACTTGCTAAGCTTGAGGCAAACAGTTTACCACTGTTACCCTACTGGTCTCTTGACTTGTGCTTGTAACCTTTCTGTAAAAAGCTATAAAGCTTCTTTGAACGTGTTTGAAAGTTCTTTGCTGGTATTGTATAGAAGCACCTCGGAAATTAGGATCTCTGACAGCTGGGGGAGGGAGGAGGAAAGAGAAGACAGTTTCTTTTCCTTTTAAGCAAAGTAATCTTCTCTTTCTTTTTGGAGGATTAACAGCTGTGTAGGGGAGCGGAACCACCAAGCATTCATCCTTGCCCTCTCCTTCTTCATGCTCACCTCTGTGTATGGGATTACACTGACCCTCCACACCGTTTGTAGGGGCCGAACTCCATTTGTGGCATTGTTCTACTGCCCCGGGGCCTATTCTGACTACAGGTGAGATGTCTGTCTGGGAGAGAGATGGGCTGAGAACGGGCTTGGTCAGGTATCTGTTCCTCACTCTGTGCTCTAGGCCTGTGCTGTCAGGTCAAACCTGACCAAAAAGAGCTCCCTAGAAAGCTCTGGAAAGCAGGGATGCATCAATGCTTTTGCTAGGGTGGGGAGCCTGAGACATTGAGAGAATTCACTATTTATTTGTGGGGAGGGGGGAATTGGGGGAGCTGAGGTTTAGAGTCTTTATTGTGTCCTTTATTGATGCATCCTTAAATATGTTTGTCCCCCAAATGCAGGTAATGGTCTGACAGCCTGGAATCCATGTGCATTCTCTCCCTGTCATCCCCCACTGTTTATCTATTGACTGTTCCTCCGACTTACCTGTTTAGGGCAGCCAGCATTGATGTGCCTTGCCTGGTGGCGAGGGTGGTGAGAAGCGTTGGACACAAGTTCAGAGTAGTGCTGCCACTGATGGGCAGAGCGTACTAGCACAAGTGACTCCACCTTCCTCTACACTCCATTTCATGATCTATTGAGTGTGAGCATCGTTGTGTCCCTAAATAGGGACCAAGTACCGTTACAACAGTAAGCATAAAGAGCTAGGTTTTGTTATAGCAATGCAAGAGTAACTCTGGTAGAGCTAAAAGCTCTCATTAAGCAAGCTGTGAAGCTTTAATTTTGAGAAAGCCTGTAAGGATTATCTGATGAAAGCAGCAAAGTGAGATCACTGTGGCAGATGCAGACAGGGATTTGAAAGGATAGTGATTACCAGGGAAAGTCACTCTAAAGCAGCTGCTCCAAAACTAAATGGCTTCCTTCCCATCTTTTTCCCTGCTGCCAGCTCTGCTCTGTCGTTCACCTGTGTGTGGTACTGTGCCATTGTAACAGCTGGCATGGGATACATCCTCCTTATCCAGCTGTTGAACATCAGCTACAACGTGACTGAGAGGGAAGCTCGGCTGGCTCTGCGGGACAACACTGGGCGCAGGCTTCTGGGTGGGTTGGTGATAGACACTGGTCAGTATAATAGGGGTTTCCTATGCAACTGGGGACATTTCTTGAGCCTGGGGTCTTCTTCTCCACAGCGCTCTGCTGAAGACATTGTGTGACCCCCCTCTTTCTGCAGATGACTTTGACTGACTTTCTTTGGTAGGGGAATGGCCCCTTCCACTATGACTCCCTCTTCCCATACTCTTCTTCATGGTTGGTGTATGGGCTGCGTATCCCATCACTGACAACATCAGAGGCTTTCCCAGGCAGAACGGCTCTTCACGTGCTGCCAGCCAGCAATAGGATGCAGAAACCAGTAAGCCATATGCACAAATCTGAAGAGGAGGAGCCTGCTGCCTTTTTTCCACTGCGGGGAACTTTGCGCAGCTCAACTCATCAGGAAGAAGAGAACAAGGTTTTGAGAACTTGAGTTTTCATTAGGTGTGAACCCTGGCATCAAGAGGAACCTGTTCTGGACTTCAGAGTGTGCACCGATTCCTGCAAAGGTTAAGAAATCCCTGGCTCATGCCTACATGCAACATTTCAGAGACGTCAAGAGGGCGAATGTTTGATAAAGATGAGAGATGGACCACTGCAGAAGCGAGGTTCTTTGGCTAAAAGAGACTCTAGGCAGGCTAAGAGACTCTAGCAGCTCCCTCCTCTCTGGTGCATTTTTATCTTTATTTTCTATCTTCTATTCCATCCAGCTGTATACTTGCTTGTATTAAGTGCCTTTGTGAGCAACATTTCTGTAGGGCTTTATAAGATCCTTTCACCACTTGATCCCTGAAGCTGTTATTCCATCCCTGTCTGTCCAGCTGGGTGAGAAGACACTGTCATCTTTGATCTCATCGTTCTTTCTGCAGGCTGGGTCTGTGTTTGTTTGAAGGCTTGGCTCATCTCCCTCCAAGTGTTTCTTCACTGATTGTGGATTGTGACGTGAGACAGCAGGTAAATACATAAAGCGAAAAAGAGATGTTTTGAAGCAGCATGTAGCAGTGGTTTCTAAGGGAAGAAAGAGTGCAATCTGGTGTTAGAGTAGCTTTACGGAAAGTATCTTTCTCCCTTCCTCTATGAGGAGAAGGGAGTCTGTGGGAGAGTAGACAATTCTAACAGTGTTTTTGGTTGATAGCATCTTGGTCGGTTGCATTGCTAATAACATAGTGATCCTGTCTCTGCTCAGCCAAGTCACTGTGGAGCTGCCTGACTGCAGATCTATTTTCTTAAGCCAGGAAGTCAAGGAACAGTTCAGCCTCTGTTTTTCCAGGGATAGGATGTGTTTGAGCTGTTTTCTGGGGTCGATGATCTGCACTGGCAGGTGAATGAGTGTGTTAAATGTGCTCTGCAAGAATGCCACTTGTTCCTCATCAGCCTGCAACTGTATTATTGCCTGGACTTGAGCTTTAGTTGAAATAACAAGGTTTCGGTGGTGATTGGGTTTTGGGGTTTTTGTGAGGGTTTTTTTTTTGTTGTTGTTGCTTTTTGTTCTAAACCCTTTGTATATGTTGTTGGCACTGCTGTTGTATGAAATATGTGGCTGGAAAAGACTGGGGCCACAGCACAAGAGTTACAGGCCTAAGATGCAGAAGCAGAGGGAAGAACCTTGCCCTTGCTCCTGATGTTTTAGATGTGTGTGCAGTGTTCACAAATCATAAAACCCCTGACTCCCCTTGCACGGCAGGCAGCTGGGGGTTGTTGGCTGAATGATGGAAATCCACTGTGCACTGCTGTGCATTATCTCTGAAGAATGGATGGGTGGTGCTTGGTGCCGAAAGGCAGCAGGGTTAAGAGTGTCCCTTGAGATCCCTGCTGTATTGCTCCTGATTCCGTGTCCCAGTTTCAGGTGAAACCCATGTCCCTCTTTGTACTGTTTGGTTTCCGTAAGCAGCACTTTCTATAACCAGCAGATAATTGAGGAGCAGCTGTGCTCAAAATGAGGCTATGTAGAAAGACTTACTGACTTACTGAGTGTCCCTTATTTCCTCTTACCCCTTTTTCACCTAGTGAGCAATCCTTTATAAGGAAGTAAAGGGGACACCTCTCTTGCTTCCTGCCTCTAACTGAACATACTAAGATGTTTCTGACCACTTCCCTGGCCCTCGTGAAGAAAAAGGCACCAGCTGGACTGTGCTAAGTGTTCCTCTGTGACCTTCTGACTGTGTGGAGCTTGCAGCCTGCCCGTAGGAGTTTAAATTCATACAAAGACCTTGTCTTCACATGAGTTGTCTGTAAATGCTTCCACGGCACATACACATTTTGTGATGCCTGCTGAGATGAATTGGAGCTTGGCAACCCTGGAGACAAGGATGCTGTGGGCTGGCAGGTCTGCGGTCTTTTCAGATCTCATCCTGCTGGCACTTGGGAAGATTAAGGCAGAATGACCTCCTGGGCTGAACAAACACCTGCAGTAGAGGTAGCCAACCCCTGCAGAAATCAGTCATACACCCATGAGCTGAAAGAGCTCTGGGAGCATTTACAGGTTTGAAATATGTGGTTTCTCCAGGCTGGGAGAAGGAGCAGATTGCTTCCCTGGCAGCTCCTGAACAGTGTGCTCACTTTCTCCCACGGGCAGAGACCAGACTGCTTTGCAGCCTGTCTGTCAGTGTAGGCTTGTCCCTTGTCTGTTAGTGAGCTCTGGCATGAGGGATTTCATTTTTACTGTTTACACTGAGACTCACTCCATGGTGTTCTCCCAGGCAGCGTGGGCTTTGCAGTGCAGGTCAGGGACAAAGGACCTTGGACTAACATAACCATTCCACACCTTTGGTCAAGACTGACCTAGTACAGTGGGAATAAATCCTAAAGTAAATTTGATTTATTTATGCACTTGTTCCAGAAGGGACTGGAACCATTCAGGACACTAAAAGTGTTGCAAGGCTGGATTATTTTTTTTTTTTAGGAGGAGAATGCAGTGCTAACTCCCCACTGAAAAGGAAGTTCAGCAGCTGTAATCTGTATAGCCACAGTGACTTTCTCTTTAAGGACATGGCTTCTGTTAACAGTCCTGGCTTCTTCCTGAGAGGATTTACCTTGTGAATGCCTTGGGATATAGGAAGCATAAAGTAACAGGATATCTAAAAGGCATCTAGACGGGCAGGCAAGCTTCAGATGCGTACTTTGGAGGAATCCTTTTAATAGCTCTGAGAATTAGCAAGAAGCCTTTTGAAGGGTAACACTCCCTTTTGCACTTATAACAAGGGCAGACTGTTGTGATTTATTGTGCACCAAAGGACAGTTTCTTTTCTGGGTATTTTCTTGTTGAGCTTGTTATTGACCACACTGGTAGAAAAACATTAAAACCTGGTCATAAAAAGTCAGTCCTCAGGCTCGCTGTGTTAGCAGCTGCCTGGATCCATGCTGCCTGGTGTTGGAGCAGGTTGCATTTGACAGATGACTTGCAGGTTGTGTGTGTGGCCTTGAGGCAAGGACCAGTGTCTCATAACCAAGTTTGCTGCTGAAGCGTGTGAGCACCGTCAGTCCTGGGGTAAAGGTTGGACTTGATGATCTCAAAGGTCTTTTCCAACCTAGCTGATGCTATGCTATGCTATGTGTAAAACTATATGCATGTAGCTGTCAGTGCAGAAAGTCTTCCTTCTGTAAGGAGGGGGCCCAGAGATGGTCAGCAGGAGGAAAGGATTTTGGTAATAGCTGGCATTGTTTCTCTACCCAGACTTGGAGACTAGTTTATCCTGCTTTAACCATGACCTTTTAAAAAGCATTTGTTGTTTCACAAATAGTGCGGATTTCTGCAGATCAGGGCAGCTCTTCAGGGGCGAGGGTTCCGCTGTTGCCACTGTTGTAGTGTTAAACCCTCCATGTCCAAATGCCAGCACCTTACTCTTTGGTCACTAAGAACTGTGCACCATTAGATACACTCTGTAAATGGTGGCTTGGCACTCTTTAACTGTCCTCTTGCATTGTGCTTTTTTGTAGGCAAGTCATAGGTCCCCACATTGACTGTTTCTCCATTTAACTTGTCCTCAAATGACAAAATTCACTGGTGAGCCTGAGTTGTGCTGCTTGTGACTCCTAATCACATTCAGCCTTCATGCTATGATGGTGCTTTTTTTTTTTTCCCCTTCAAAGTAGGTTGCTTTCAAGTGTCTTAATGAAACCATTTGCTGTAAAATTTCTTCTGAAGATAAAATGGATACTGCCTCACTGCCTAATGTCTTAATAATATGCTTGGGTTATTTTTTTTCTTCTATATGAATGTATATTGCCTCATTAGAGCAGGAAGTGTGTGTGATTATGGATGTGTTTCCCCGTATTGCTTGCAGTGAAGAACTTTACAGTTTCCCGGGATTTTCCTCCACTGCTAGAATGTTTGTACAGCAAAAATCTCTCTGTGGATAGGTGAAATTCTTTATGAAATGTGGGAATTCAGCCTCCCAAGATCTTGCTTTTATGGAACTCTAATGATAATGTGAAGAATGCCGGGCTCTGGAAGAGCCAGTCTACCTTGGAGAGTGGGGCATTTCATTTTGGTTTTGTTTGGGTTTTTTTCACTCTAAGTTTTAGTAAGAAACTTTGTGAAACATATTTGTGAGCTTTGTTGAAAGGACTGGGGTGTATGTGTGTGTGTGTGTCTATTTTGTGTTGTGTTCAGTGTTTCCAAATGCAATTATGAATCAAAATAAATTACTGGAAATGATATGTGGAGTGGCCTGTTGATTATGCCAACACACTCAGCCAGGTCAATGACCAAAACTGCTGTCATCTCATGGCTATTTAGCTGTGAGCTGGACTTGGCAATAAGGGAGCAACAGGCTAAGGAGAAGCTAGGAAACAAGGTTTCTTCTTGTTCTGCAAAAATTGACCTTTGGGTTTGTTGGTGTTGGGGTGAAACATAGGCCTGCGGGCAGGTCTCACCACCCTGGAAACTATCTGATCAGGTTCCTAGTCTTTCTGTCCAGTGTTCTGCTTTCCCTTCTACACCTGCCACACAATACATCCAGAACCCTAAAAAAGAAGAATCTCTTACTTTAAACCCTCTTCTAAGCCATGCTTGGGAATGACGTGCAT
This sequence comes from Nestor notabilis, assembly GCF_000696875.1. Classification (NCBI taxonomy): domain Eukaryota; kingdom Metazoa; phylum Chordata; class Aves; order Psittaciformes; family Psittacidae; genus Nestor; species Nestor notabilis. The sequence continues at coordinate 7,432 of NW_009943805.1, forward strand.
ATTGTGTGTGCAGATGGTGGGAAGAGATGTAGCCTTTGATTCCATTTGTATCTGGGGACATCTGCTGAAAGGCAGGATGACTTTTCATGAGTAGAATCACAGGTGCCTTTGATTGTTCCCAGAGCTCTGCTTTGATTTGCCTGGGTGGCACTTCTGTCAGCTGTTCAGCTGTTTCTCTCTGAAGATTACTTTGTGCTCGCTGACAACAAGGACCTGCTAGCAGTCAGCCAGACTTGTAGCTGGGTGAGAGTGGTGTGTGTGCACGGCAGCCACCAGCTTCATTAACTCCAGTGCTGATGACAGGGACATGTGACGCTATTGTCTCCCCCCAAGCTTTTATATTTTTTACCCCCCTGTGGCTTGCCATGTTGCCCTGCACAGCAGGAGCATGCCTGGAATGGCAGCTCAGGTGCTGGGGAAAGCCAAGGTGTGCTATATGTGTCTATAATGCATAACAGGTCAGCAAAGATATGAGCTGTGGATCAGCCTGCAGTGGTTCATGGGCCCTTCCCAAGTTAACTACTGTCCCCAGCTACTGTTTGCCTGGGGGGAGCAGAAGAAAAGATGCTGGGGAGACCTTTTTGCAGACTTTCAATACTTAAAAGGGGCCTATAAAAAAGATGGGAAGAGACTTTTTAGCAGGACATGTTGTGATAGGACAAGGGGTGATGTTTTAAACTAAAAGAGGGGAGATTCAGGCTGGATGCAAGGACAAAATTCTTTACAATGAGGATGGTGAAACACTGTCACAGGTTACCCAGAGAGGTGGTGGGTGCACCATCCCTGGAGACATTCAAGGCCAGGCTGGATGTGGTTCTGGGCAACCTGATCTACTTGAAGATGTCCCTGCTCATTGCAGTGGGTTGGACTAGATGATCTGTGAAGGTTTCTTCCAGCCCAAACTATTCTATGATTCTATGAAATTGTTTAATACTTCAGACACTGTTTCAAATCCTGCTCAAGCTGGGCCTTGGAGACTTTGAAGAGACTGCTGTACAGATTTACTGAGAAGATGGTACTTCTGTGGTCAAGGTTCTGGGGAAAGCATGTAAGAACTCTGGAGGGCAGCTGTCAGCAGGGCATGGGGTTGGAAACATGGGAGTTTGCAATCACTTCGGGGTTCTGCATTTGCTGTTGTACCGAAGTGAAAATCCTCCCCCTTCCCTGCACAGAAGGCAAGTCTGGCTGTGCAGCCACCTCCCTCTCTTGCTAAGAAAAGCAAGGAGCTGACAGGCAGGATTGTGCATGAGCTGTGAGAGTGTGGGCTGATGACCAGCGTTAAGGCACTGACATCTGCATCTTAACCAAGCACTGGAGCAGCAGGGATGCTCTGGCACAGCTGCAGGCTGAAGCTGTTCCCTTAGTCTAAAAAGCTGTCTTATATGTCACCCTCCTGCTGGGAAATACTTGCTGGAGCTTTAACCTGCAAAACACTAACCTCATGCCTGGAATTTTAGGGGTCTCCCCTGCAGTCTCCCAACAGCATCACTGGGGACAGCCTTATTTCTCTCAAGGAGGTATGAGTTGTTTCAGCCAGGTGTGGGTTGAATGGGGAAGTTGAGGGGCTTCTCATCTCCCCTTTGGTTCAGACAATGTTCAATATGAATGCAGCTGATCCCTGAACATCATCCCTATCCCAACTGAGGCTTCAGGTCCATGCTAGTGCTGAATTAGTAGCAGGCAAGGGCAAAGGGGTCTCAGAGCACAGCTCCTTAGGGATCTTCTTTTGGCTTCTTGCTGCTGGAACTGTCCAGCTACACAGCATCTTGCCAGGAGAATCTTTTACAAAGCTACTAAAAGTAGAAGAAAACCCTAGAAAGTGAGAAAAAGGTCAGTTTCAAGAGTACGTGTTGACTGTACTTCAAGTTCTTTGGAGTATTATTTTAATGGATGGTGAGTGGGTGCTGAGGTGTGAGGGGGAGCTCTGAGTCTTGAGGATAAAATGTGCAAGTGTGGCGTTGCTGGAGAAAGAATCTGCAGTTCAGTAAACTGGAAGCACCTCTGCAAAGCCAGTGGTTTGGGACATCCTTTTAGCTGTAAGAGATGTTGATTCAATGCCTGCTTAGCCTCTTGCTAGGGTCAAACCAGACTGTGCTTGTCCACTCTGCTGCTCCATCCTCCTGATACTCAACATACAGCTTCCATGTGTCTTGTCTCCCTCCAGCTGGCCATAATGCTACCTTCTAACTCTGGCCAAGCAAGGATGTGGTCTCGCCTTTCATCCTCTGGGTCACTATCCTCCTTGCCATAATCCAGGTGAAGGGTTGACTGGAGACATTCCCTGCTTTCTTCATTGCCAAGCCCTAGTGAGGAGGAAGTCAGCTTAGGAAAAGGCCACCAGTAATATGAGAGCTGTTTCGGAAGTGTTACAGTAGCTCATTGGGCACCACACGGGAGAGGCTTCCAAGGGGAGAGTGTGTACTAAGAGGAAGAGGATTGCTGCAGCTGCGCTGCCACAGCTTGCTGTGATTAGCACCAAGTGGCTGCTGGCTGCACTGGGGCATTAGATCGGTAGCTCAGCCCCCAGCTCTGCTTCTCCATGCCTTTTTATATCAGTGAAAGACACTACCCTCCTGCAGTACCTGTTCTTCCCACAAGACGAGTTACTCAGCCCTCTCTCAGCTTGCAGCTTCCTCTCACAATCTGCTTTTTAATGCAGCCAGATGGTCTGTACTCGCCCACACTCCACGCAGGCACCTTTAGCTCCCTGTGTTTGGATAGTGTGCTCATCGGACCTGCTGGTGGTCAGCTCTGTAGTCTGCCTTCGGGAGATGGTGAGCGTTCGTGTGTTGTAGAGGATGGTTGTGGGGGTGACAGTTGTCTTCAGACCTGCACCGAGAGTCTGCTTGACAGCCTGGCTTGTGCGTGCAGGAGGCTCTCTGACCACCTCTCTGTGAGCTATGTGCATGGATGCTAACGCTCTGGAGCCTGCTGCTGGGCACCTGACCTGTCCTGTCCTCCTTCATCTGCAATGATCAGTGCTGGCCCAGCTCCCTGACCCTGGGCTGCCGTGTAGTTGGCTTCTGGCACAATGGGCACTGATAACTCACTCGTGTTCGTTTCGTATTTGGGGTTATTGGAAACTTTCAGTGCATGTACAGGTTTTAAAAACCATTTGATACAATGGGTGGTGGTAAACTGTCCTCTTTCTGGCATCACGCGAGTGCTCCCTGTGCTGCCAAATGCTCTTGGAGGGAACTTTGCCTGTCTTGCTGTGAGGGGGAAGCGATTCCAGACTCCTGCCTCATGCTGTTGCTAAGACAGGACATACTGTACCTTAACGGCATTACCCTCTCTGCACTGTGCTGCAGGTTAACCTTAAACAGTGGTAAGAAACTTTTGTTTTAAGCATTTCAGCGTTAGCTTATGTAAAAACAGTCTGCCTTTTCCTCAGATTTTAAATGGCTGGATCAAGTGAAAAGGCCCTGACACCCTTGCACAATACACCCTTGAATACTACAGTTAAATAGCTTGGGAACTGTTTAAATGGCAAAATCGAGGCTCACAGCACCACCACCACCGGCCACCGTGCTGCGCTGCGC
>NW_009943806.1:0-2013 GCF_000696875.1 Nestor notabilis
GCCCCGTTCGACGGAGTAAGTCTTAATTTCAGGAGATTGAGGTGTTTAAACGGATGTTGGTTCGTCTGCAGAATGGGGGTGTCCGTTCACTCAGGTGTTTGGGATCCCCTGCAGCGTGCCTTTTCGCCATCAGTGCTTCAGAAATCGAGATTGGCCGTTGCTGTGGCAAAGCAGCTCCTGCAAGGACCAGAGTGTTTCTCTCTCCCTCGCTTTATTCTAGGGCTTCTCAAAGAATACATTACATACAGTAGTATGAGATTAGATTTATCCCCGGTTTCTAAATTGACAAACCGAAAATCACCGTAACTTAAAAGTTGAGTTAAATTCAGATATTGTCAAGAAATGGAAATAGATTGCCTGAGCTTGATGGCCATTTTGCTGATTTCTGTGCTGGCATCATTGTGTCCCAAAGGTTTTTATTTAGTTTCCTGGCCTTTATTACTAGCCATTTTACCTGAATGAGGTGGGTTGACTGGGTGCCTGTCAGACTCCTGGCCAGCTGCTCCTTCCCTCTTTCCTCAGCAGGACAGGGGAAGAAAATAAGATTAGAAGAACAGATGGGTTGACGTAGAAGGAGATCATTTACAAAGTGCTGTCACAGGCAACCCAGACGCAACTTGGGGGAAATTACTTTATTGCTAAGTAAAAGAAAACACACCAAAGATTAAAACACCTTCACCCCTTCCTTCCCAGGTTCTCCCTCCCCTGTGCCCAAGCGGTGTTGGAGGATGGGGAATGAGGGTTGTAGACAGAATGTAACACCTGCTCTGGCATGGGGTTCTCCACAGACTGCAGGTGGATATCTGCTCTGCTGTGGACCTCCATGGCCTGCAGGGGGTCTTCACCATAGCAATTTCGGCTCGGGCACCTGGAGCACCTCCTCGCCTCCCTGTTTTACCTTGACGTCTGCAGGGCCATTTCTTGTGCTTCCCCTTACACCTCTCCTGCTGTGCAGCCTTTTCTGTCCCATCTTAAATACCTTTTCCCAGAGAGGCCACTGTCTTGGGATGGTCCTGGGGCTGAGCCGTGCTCTGCGGTGGGTCCCCTGGAACCGGCTGTGTCCAGCAGGGGGTAGGCCCAGTATCTCCTCACAGAGACCACGCTGGAGCCCCTGCTGCCAGCACCTGGACACATAAAAAGTTAAAAGTTAGTTTAAATAGTTTTTTAAGAGATACTGTAAACATTTTATGTTGTCAGTATGGGTTTTTTGGGGTTTTTTTTGGTCATTTGTTCAAATATTTTGTTACTGGCTAAATTACAATGGTTCTCAAGCTCTTCATCAGAATAGTTCAGTTACCCTACAATTCTACAACCTTAGCAGAAACTGAGATAGGGAAATTATTTCACCTGTCAGCAAGTCCAAGAAGGCAAATCACTATTTAAGGAACAGCTTTTAAGGAGGAGTCACATGTTTTGTTTAGTCTATTTCTACAGTATTTAGATCAAAGATAAATCTCCTTTTTCTTTTATATATGCAGGTAGTTATTCGACGGCTTCCTCCTTGTCTAACTAAGGAGCAGCTGGAGGAACAGCTACATCCTCTCCCTGCCCATGATTATTTTGAGTTTTGCACTGCTGATCCCAGGTGAGGATGGGCTGTTTATTTAGGTTTTCAGGTGCTTAAAACCAAAATAAGATATTTTGGACATACCAAATCACCTATTTTTCCCTTTTTGTTAGTTCTGTTAGATTACTTAAAATATAGCTGTCTAATAGGCAGAGACAATGCATTCCCACCCTTTTCTTTTATACCAGTGATTTCGAACCAGAATATTTCTGTATATGGATAGGGCATAATTTGGTTTGAAACCCTGATATTTCTTTTAACCTTTGTTGGTAAAATGCAACAGACTGTTTTATCAGCTCTGAGAAAGATTCAACCTGGCAGACATTATGGAATTTTTTTCACAAGTGCCATTTGAGCTTAGTTTCTTTTTCTGCTTACATGTTTGTGTATTTATTTCATGCAGTTTTTCAAATACTCTAGTTTTACTCAATTTTGTCTCATGCCAA
>NW_009943807.1:0-2735 GCF_000696875.1 Nestor notabilis
GCACCCTCCCCCTTCTCCCCTCCCCCCAGAATCTTACTGGTCTAGAATTAAGCAGAACAAAGTGATTTCAATAATCATTCATTTTTTCCAGAAAACTTGCTGACAGGATGACAGGCATTTTATTTCATGGGATAGACAGTATATAATTGAAAAGAGAGTTTTAAAGTTTAAAATCTCAGAGGAAAAAATGCCTCCTGGCTCAGATCAGGACAAAAGCCAAACCAAGTCCTCAAAATTTGAAATTCTTGTCAAAAAGTATCTCCCCTTTGTCTTTCTAGAAGTGAAACAGACAATGCACCTGGGAATAGCCAAGGCAGGAACATTTACTAGGTTAGTTGGAAATACAGGAATCCCTGATAGTAGATTAGGTATCAAAGGTATGCCTGTTCTGGGACCAAAGATCTGGAGTTCACAAATCGAGATCTAACCTTTTCGTATAACGGGCATTAGCACTCTCATCGTCTTATTCATAAAATCACAGATTCCTAGATTGCTTTGGAAGGAACCTATAAAGTTCTTCTAGTCCAACCACCTTGCAATGAGAAGTGACATCTTCAACCAGATCAGGTTGTTCAGAGCCCAGTTCAACCTGCCCTTGAATGTTTCCAGAGATGGGGCATCTACCACCTCTCTGGGCTACCTTGAGACAGCCATAGCAGTAACACGTTTGTGTTGGTCGTAAGGCCTGGGTAGATGCTCCATACACATTGTCACATCTGTCAGAGGCTTCTTGAAGTTCTGTTTCTGGTACTTTTCTCAAATGCAGAGGTCATTGCTCACCTATTCTATTGGGGCTTTCAAATTCAAGCTCTCCTTACCCATCTTACCAGACTAATATGTTCTTCCTAAACTGTATTTGGAATCCTTGGTACCAGTTATTTTTCCCCTTTCACCAGTCATTTCAAGGGGATAGTGCAACCCAAATGCTTTTTATCTAAGCAGATGACTTGGTGATTTTGCTATTTTTCTTTCTGGTTCATCTGTAATGTTTCCTTTTTCGAAGTCAGAACCAAAATACATCTTTTGTATACTGCCTTGCCATTGCTATGAACCAGTTTCAGGTTATGTCAGCTTCTTCGGATGAACAGAATGGATTTTGGTTTTCATGTTATTAGAACATCATTGACAAGATTTCAGTTCCCATCCCTCTTCCCTCCTTCATGCGCCTTTCTGCAAAATAACATCTGTGCAGATATTGTATCAAATCTCTTGAAATGCTATTGCCCAACAGGTGAGGTAAAAATGACACACTGCAGCCCAAGTATGCCACTGCCTACACTGAGCATCTACTGCAATGGACTCACTCAACGTTGCAGGTTTCTGTAGGTCTTCTTGCCTCTTTGAGGTGGCTACAGTTGGCTTTGATTATGCCAGGAGTTTCTCCTCCTGTTTGAATCACAGCTAATCAAATAAGCTGTTCCTTTGGCTTCTTTTCTTTTTCCATTATAGCCAAATGTGCAAAATAATGAAATTTTGTCACTGTTTCTAGCCTTATTGGGTTTGCTAATCCTCCAGCTCATGCACTGCTGACACTGTACTTGTAGACTGAAGGTCCATTGGGATGCTGCAGAATGAAGCTCTGCTTTCAGACACTTCCGGAAATGCTTACTGAATATATTCAGTACACAAAGTGTCCTTTCATGGCTCTATAACTATTAGGATTTTTATTGAGTTGAATACTTTTAAGGGTTTCAGTGCCAGTACTGGTTTTGCTTGCATGCATGTAATATTATACAAACCTTTTCCTTTTACCGATAGTTAATATAATATTTCCCCGATGGCAGTGTACGTCCTGGCCAGCCAGCAAGTCCCATTGAATCATGCAATGCCACGGACAGGAGAAGGGCTCTATTTCTCCGTTATTTGTTTTCAGTGTTCATTGTAATTGTTACTGGCATTTCCTCAGGATTTGTTTGGGTACTCATGCACCCATTGTTGTCCTGTTCTTTTTCGCATTGCAGCAGAACAGAAGCCAAAATTCTGTACGTTTCTCCTCACATGTGTCCCCAGTCACCAGCCTTGTACCTCTACACCTTGTGCTTTCTTCTTGGTACATGACGTGAGCAAAGTGATTGCCCCATGGCACTATATATGAACATTTTTCAGTGCACTGCATCTCTCTCACCTCATGTAAAGCAGTCTACATCTGCTGCGAGCACACCCCATCTGCCCTTGACTATATCTTTCTCCTTCAGTTCTGTGATCCTCTGTCACTCATGGGGTCGGAAGGAGGAACCTACCTGCACACTAAACATCCCTCTGTCTCGTCTGGATCCAGTGTCATAAAGCATTACTTTTTCCTTCACAGTGTGCCACAGATACATGACAGTTAACACCAGGTGCCTCTGAACTACAATCCCTGAGCTGAGGCAAAGGGCTTTAAGAGTGTCACACTTTCACACTTAATGCCAGCCAGTATAGATACACAAATGTCTTCTGCCTCTCTGAATAATTAAAATGTCATTCTTGATGAGAAATCTTCAGGGTTATTTTTTTCTTTCTGATTTTAGTCTCTCAGTCTAGAACTGCTTCCAAATAATTATATTTGCTTTTTCTATGCATATAAGCATCTTCTTCAACTGTGAAATGTTCTTTCTGACTTTATTTCTAAAGAGCTCATTCACTCTTTTCTCTGCTTCTACTTCTTACTATTTCTTGAAAAATAGAACTTCAATAAGCTACTGTTCACATACGTACCAGCAGATTCTTTTCTTTTCCCTTTCCTTTCCTTTCCT
>NW_009943808.1:0-3538 GCF_000696875.1 Nestor notabilis
TAATAATAATAATAATAAATAATAATAATAATATCGGTATTTTCCAGAAGCCCGTAATGTCTGTAGTTACTTTTGAAACTGGTTTTCAGAAGGCTATATTCTGCTTTTGTATAACCTTCATATTTGACACTGGATCCTACCTGCTCCTTGGCTATGTTGTCACTGCTGTCTGTAACCACCCAAAACATCAAGAACTCTTAACAGCAATATCTTGCTTCCATTAAAGCTTAACAACACAAAATCTTCACAGAGTTTGAGTTCCTCTCATTCACTTTCATTTTAAATACAAAAAAACCCTGACCACCATTACCATGGCCTATTTTTCAGTGCTGCTAAAGAACAAAGGGAGTGATAAATAGAAATATTTGACACTGATAATATAATTCCCGATACTCAAGAAAAGGGGAGGTATTAAAGAACTGCATCCACCAAATTCATGTGTCAAATATTAGTGAAGGTGACTTGAATCTCATTTTGAAATCTTCTCCAATTGAAACTGTGTGGACGGCTGCCAAGAGGTAAAGCAACTCACTCAATAGATCTCACTCCTTCAATTCAAAGGTGAGGGGAAAAAAAAAAAATAAAGTGTTGATTCCCAAAATAACAGACATAAAAGAGAAACAAAAGAAAAACAACAACCACTGCTTGCTTACACCAAGTGTAAAGTCAGCTTAACTTACAGTTAAGTGAGACAGTGGTACTTTTCATTTTTGTATTTGTTGTGAAGCTTCACTTCATTAGTTGCATTACAAAGCAGTGCTGTAAATCATGAAGGTGATAAGAGTTGCATCCCACATTTTAATTGGGTTATCTTACAGACAAGAATACTCCTGTGTTCAGGTACAGCATGAAAGAAGACCCATTGTGCTCTAATGGCAACTAAAGATAGTACTTCACTCAATACCACTTAAGCCTTCTAGGCCTCAACAACCAAACCCTTACTTCAGTAATTGATTATTTTACCATAAATACTTAACATTGCTTTAATGCAGGAACCTCTTTGATGTCAACCTCTAAATACTGTAATAAAGCAAGCCAAAAGCACACCCTTGTACTGTGCAGCAATGCCTTTGCTGTACTGAAGACACCAAAGTGGTCTGCAGTGAGATAATAGGAAAGACATTACTATGTGCAGAGTCCCAACTTGTTAAGTAACAGTGCCACCATGCTGATGGTTTCAACACCCCAGAGATTCCAGATTTTCTAGATGAGCAGGTGTGCTAATTATACATCTACCATAAATATTACTCCTCAAGCAGAAACAGCTCAAGGAACTGGAACATCTCCCATGGAGCAGTAGTTGTTGCAGGGAGAAGAAAGGGAGTATAATGCCAGGATTGAAGAAAAACACTAATGGAAATGCCATTTAAAACCAGAAAAAGGCATGGATTAAAGGCATAGCTTCATAATGGCTATTCCCAGTAAGGCTTTGCTTAAGATGACAAATAATTTACTGTGTAAATTAATGCCCTCTTCAAACAACATCCCCGAGCTTCACTGTGACAGCCACCTAGTTCATGAGGAAAGAAAGGATGCGTACTGCTGTTTCTAGAAGTATTATCCAAACCAGAAAAAACTCAGTTTAGAAAACAAGAAACAATAGAAGACAAAGACAAGTTGTACTTTTGGACATCTCCCCAAGTTACTGATGAATTGGACTGGTAGCTTCACTATCATCCACTAGCTTGCTACCTGCAATAGCTGTTTGAATCTACAACTTGTTCCTGAGGCTATAAGAGGAAGTTAAATAAGTATAGCACTAACACAGATGACACAGCTATGGGTAGCGGTTTTTAGGAGAACACTTCTCCACAGTAACTGTTGTACACTCAATTAGTGCCAACAGTAGTGCAGACATTAGACATCAGCATTTTTACTGGTGTCACCTGAACTTGAATGATGACACTGGTCAAGGCTTGAGTCACTACTTTTGATAATGTGGAACACACAAGAGGTTTGCAATGAGAGCTAGAATCTGGTACTGCATGTACAGAATGGGACCCTGCAGAGCACTACAAGCAGTGGAGCTCCACACAGGACCACTGGACTACCTGGAAGAGGCTAGCTGCAGAATCTGACCTTTTCATAGTGAGAGAGTCAAGTGAGTTAAAAAACACCACCAAAACACTGTCACTACTGATTCCCCACACTGGAGTCTAGCCGGGATTTCTCAGAAGAACATTCTCCTTTGACCTTGCCAACCTGGTAAGGATGACTCATCACCCAAGTCATTGTCCTGTATCTTAAAATGTTTGGTAGAAAGTCTATAGGCATTAACACACTTGGTGTAATAACAAGAAGAACAGCCCATTTTGCAGAAAGCAAAACAATTCTGTTTTCAAGTTTATAAAACAAAAAACTCATGTTAAACTACACTTGAGACAGCCTCGTTCTAAAAAGATCAAAGCTTACTTTTAGTTAAGATTAAACTTTAAATGAGAGAATTCTTTATTAGCCTGTATCCAGAAAAGTGCTTTTACTTAAAGAGACTCTCAGTAGCAATGACTGTGTACTAGAAGTCACACAACTGCTACTCATACAATTAACTTTTTCTCGTCTGCAGGCAAAAAGATCACAAGTTCAGCTTAAAGAAAGAAAAATACTGTTTAGGTGACAAGAGGAAAAAAGAGCTTCCTGCCAAATAAGCAAGTCTTTCAACCACCACTGAAGATCTTACTCTTCAAATTACCTCCACTGTCTGTGTACCCTCACTTAGCTACCTAATCAAAATAAGGAAAGAAGCCCAGTGATATTTAAACACACAATGGCATTATGACAAACTGTTTATACAGATCTCTAAGGAAGATCTACGTATGTTTGCCCTGAATCCAAAAAATGACTGACAAATGAAATTTAACAGAGCATTAAGTACAGCTAAACCAGGCTTAAAAATTCCTTTCAGATAGTGCTGCCTGAAAACGGCATCGGTAACTCAATTACACAGTTCCAAGCTAATATTTAGAGGCCAGAAGCCTGGGAATGCCTTCAGGACACACAAGGACATTTCACTGTTTGCTTCAGACAGTCATGAAGAGCCTCATGCTCAGAGTAATCTTTTCACAAGGTTCGTCCAGCCAGCATGAGGACTCGGAACGGAAGCAACTCTTCAATTTTAACTTTGCATTGCTTTGGTTATGCAACTTCTTTCACTGTGTAAAAGGCAGGAAGCAAATGCACAAGTCCAAAGGGTTACGTTCGCCCCTACACGCCTTGTTTTAATGGAAAAATAAACTATACCAGGAGCTTAGAAGGATTTATTTCAGCAGTCACAGAAGGCACTACAAAGGAGAGTCCCACAAGTTCAAAATCATCAATTGGCACCAAAATAAAGCTGTGCTATAAAACACTGATGGGTACATACACTTGAAGAACCTCCTGCTGGCAGGAAACATTACACATACAAAGCTTTACATCCGCTTCAGCGCTCGGGTGCCTACAGAAGCCACCTATGAAGAAAGGAGGCAGCAGCCTGGGCTCCCTTCCACATCCTCTGTGAGCCCAGTGGTCCCCAGGGCAGCGCACCGCGCCTAGCACACTG